>NC_092064.1:6332500-6632500 GCF_039877785.1 Chaetodon trifascialis | reverse complement strand
ATTAGCTGTGTGTTTCTTTTGTAGATTAGCGCGAACTCTTGTGTGTTGTAGCGTGTTTGTTTTGCCATTGAGAACGACGGAAGGCTAACCGCTAGCTTCAAGACTACGGCATCAGCTGTCCAACGTTAGGTCGCTGCTACCGTAGCTTCTGGTACATCACACCACGTTTCTGGTCTTGCAAATGATTTAGTGCATGTCCGAGGGAGATGCCAGCATTTACAAATGTTTAGCTGTGTTCTTTTTTCAGTTCTAAACGAACTAACAAAGTAGCGTTTTGCCATATGGCACAAGCTAACGCTAACCGCTAGCTTCTAGTTAGCAATCAGCACGGTCTTCATATGCAAACCCAGCGATCAGGTCGGTCAAGCGATACATACACGGACGCTCCACCGGGTCTAAGCTTCGGGAATTTGTGAAAATAATGCATTTGGAAATATCTTCTAAACTGGTGTATGTTAGAAAAGCCCAGGGCAAAACGAGTGTATGGTTGAGACTGCTGCATCCCAGCACAATTTACACTCCGAGTGTTTTTTCTCTGGATTTTATTTATGAGTGATCCTTTTTTATGCTGCATGCAGCTGTTGGTATAGTTACACACGTAAGATAAAGCTGATGTCACTTTTCTCTTTTTACATAGGCCAGTGCATCATTATTGGTACCAATTGCTGGTTTCTTTGTAGATAAAAGAGCTTGGTCTGTACCAGCTCTATATGGAAAGTGTCCTGAGACAACTTCTGTTGTGATTTGGCGCTATACAAATAAAATTGAATTGAATTTAATTGAATCATTACAGTTACCTGCTGTTGATCAAGTGTAGCAGTGAGCTGTTGCAGCCTTTAGTGCTTGAATTTACACTGTAACAGTGCTGTCATGTTTTACTCCTAAGTATGGCCTGTTATCATAAAAATATACTTTTGCACTGCATTACAGTGAGAATGCTGTTAGAGGACAAACCACCACATCATCAGGGGATCCTCTTTTTAAACTGAGCTTTCCAAAGTTCATGAAGAGAGAGTGCAGAGCCAAACCAGTGAAGGCTGAGGCCACATTCGTTTTAACTTTTTTTTTTACTCAAAAAACATTTATATTGTACATGTCACACAATAAATAAACCAAAAACTACACACTTAAATACAGAATTCAAAGCGCAAAATGTCACTATATTAACAGTTGTCGAATAATCCAATAAATGATACTAATGATTCATGTTTTTCTGTGTGTCTGTGTATTGCACAGGGTATATTGATGATTTGATGGACATGATCATGGAGAAGATCTTTGTCGACCCATCATGGCACAGAGCTGAGATTCTGAAGATAAACATCCTGCTGGACGTGTCTTCACAATATTAGCATCCAGACAAGGAGGTCACCAGCCATGAGTCAAGATTCAGTCAAGGGGCGTATCTTCCCTGGGCGTCACGAAACTCCCAACGCATCTGAAGTACTACGCGTGATGGGATGACTACACAAATCTTCTGGCTGAGGAAGCTCCAGCACCAGCTCACAAAACTCATATAGGCTAGATACCTGTAACAACTGAGAAAATTGAACATTATGTTAGTCAAAAGGTTCTATAATGTCAACATCTGTATTCACATTTTTCTAATATGGATTCAGTGATTCCTTCACTTGTACTGTATTTCCATGTACAAATATTCATGACTGCCGTCAATAAATATTTATTGTATATCTATAAAATGTTTCATGTGAATAAATGTGTAATATACAGTATTTGCTAAGGAACAACTTGGCTATATGTTCAAGAACAGATATGACTGACTTTATTTAGTTTATTATGGCGTATGAACAATGAAGCTGGTTAAGATGAAACTCACTGCTCTGACCCCCATAGCTGTAAAGAACTGTAGTCAACCCTGTAAGTGTTGTATGCACATTTAGGCAAACAGGTTCTAAACCTGGATGCTCAATCATGCCTGGAGGCCTTTCATCCAGCTGCTGCAGCAGTCTTGTAACGTGTTATGCATAACATAAGGTGAGTATCTGCAGTGGTATATTATCTGCAATCATACACTGCAATCATACCGTAAATGCAGGTAAAGATACTGTGACCTGTGGCACCTCCTGGTAGCGTATGTTCTCAGGCTCTGAAAGCATTGTTGCACAATTTCCACATGTGCACTGATACAATCAAATAAAAAAAGACAATTCATGCATGTATAAAGCTAAAGGTATAAGAAACGTTGCATACCAGCATTTTCAGCCAATAACAGCACCCCCCTTTTTTTTACATTTGAATGTGTGTGGTCTAGCTAGCTACTTTTCCTCATCCTGAGCCTGTGTGCTCTGCCCCTGCATGAGTAAATGAGACGGAGCACTGAAACTAACAGTGCAGTTAGACTCGTCAATGTCTCAACCCAGTGAGTACTAGAAACCCCCTCCTTTTTATGTAAACAACCAGGACCTTCGGACTCTCTGCTTTCATATGATACCTGGCTTGTGTGGTTTGTATGACATGGTGAAATCAGCAGACGCGCTTAAGTGGACATATACTATTTCCGTGTTTTCATCACATGCCCATATGATTTATTGCTGTATGAATTATGTTTCCTTCGGGTGCAAATGCTTGGTATAGGCTTTTAGCTGAGTTTCTCCCTGTCATTCTGGTATGCTACAAGTTAGGATTGGTGCTTCCTAGCGTGAGCATTGACAGTCTGAACTGCGGGCCTCTCACGCTGCCCCCTGAAGAGAAAAAAATAGAAGGACGTTTTTGGACTAACCTTTCAGAAGCATCCTGCTGAATTCTCTGAGGTTCTGTAGGAGCCTCCCCTCCTTCAGGATCCAATTCAGGTTCGAACACGTACGGTTCAACTACTGACAAATTCGGTCTGTTTACTGCCGCCAAGTACCTCACTACAAGAGTTTTGAGAAAGGTAAATTACCAGCATTTTGAATGGGAAAATCAACTGAGTATTTTTATCTGGATGATGGAATCTGTCTCTATTAAACACAATGGTGGCAATAATGTTAAGCCTATGGTTTGAGTGATACTGCAGATATTATATTAATAATATTCCTGACTGACTGATGTATAAGGAGATAACTTGGGTATAAGGAGAATGCAAGGTGGCCTGGGTACGTCAATCATCACAATTTTCTACAAACACGCAGTGGACAGCATCCGGCGCCGCAAGAGTGGCAGCCTGTTACAGCAGCTCCCGCTCACTGTGAGCTTTTTTTTTCGTTTTAGTTTTGTCTTCTTTTATTATTCTTTAATATATTATCAAGTGTGTGTTCGCAATTGATCGAAGCACTATGGAGACCAAAGTCGCCGTGATTGCTCTGGTCTTTCTCTTGTTTGTTTCATTGTTTACAACCGTGTCTGGGGACCCATACGCAACCAGGGCCCTATTGTTTACAGTAGGGATCAGCTGTTGATGCTCCATAACACCGCGGTGCTGCCCCAAGAGAGACCCGACGTTCCCCGCGAGCTGAAAAGGAGGGAATTCTGCCGGGAATTCTCGCATGTTATCGCGATAGCTGCATATATTCCCCCCTCTACTACGGCTGAGGCAGCCTTAGTAGAGGGGGGAATAGTCCACTCTGTCACAAGCAGGCTGCAGACAGAGCACCCCCAGGCCCTCCTTCTTATCTCTGGGGACTTGAATCATGCCTCTCAATCCTCCACTCTGCCCACCTTCACCCAGTATGTCACATGTTGCACTAGAGACAATAAGATACTGGACTTGTGTTATGCCAACACCAAGGAGGCATACACTTCATCACCCCTACCTCCCCTGGGAAGATCCGACCACAACCTGGTTCATCTCCTGCCTATGTACGAACCTCTCGTGCACAGGCAACCAGCTGTGTCCCGCACAGTGATGGGATGGTCCGACGAGGGTGACGAGGCTCTGAGGGACTGTTTTGAGACAACTGTGTGGGAGGAATTCTGTGATTCTCACGGAGAGGACATTGAGGGTCTCACACACTGCATTATGGACTATATTAACTTCTGTGTGGAAAACACCATACCCACCAGGACTGTACGGTGTTTTTCCAACAACAAACCATGGATTAACCCTGACATAAAGGTTCTCCTTTAGGAGAAGAAGAGGGCCTTTAAGTCAGGAAATAAGGATGAGCTGAAGGCTGTGCAGAAGAAGCTGAGATGGAAGATCCGTGAGGGGAAAAACAACTACAGAAAGAAGATGGAGGTTCAGCTGCAGGAGAAAAATGTCAGTGGAGTCTGGAGAGGCCTAAAAACCATCTCTGGCCACAAGGAACCTGACTCTCAAGCTGCAGGGGACCAAAAGTGGGCAAATGACCTGAACTTATTCTTCAACAGATTCAATCAGTCATCTGTCCCTCCCCCAGCCCAGTCTTCCATGCTGCAGCCCCCCCTTTCCCCCTCTGCAACACTCAGCTCACAGCCACCCCCCACTGCTCATCCCATCAACTCAACCCCCCCACCCACACCCTCCAGCAAACAGCCCCCCTGCACCAACCTGTCCCTAACAACAACACAGGTGAGAAACCAGCTCCGGAGGATCAAGGCGAGGAAGGCTGCAGGCCAAGACGGCATCAGCTCCAGGCTCCTCAAGTCCTGCGCAGATCAGCTGTGTGGGATTGTTGAACGCATGTTCAATCTGAGCCTGAAGCTGGGGAGAGTGCCACAGCTATGGAAAACATCCTGCGTGGTACCGGTGCCTAAGACTCCACACCCCAAGGACCTCAGCAGCTACAGGCCGGTGGCACTAACATCCCACCTAATGAAGACCCTAGAGCGGCTGGTCCTTGTTCATCTCCGCCCCTTGGTGAGCCCATTACTGGATCCATTTCAGTTTGCCTACCAGCCTGGCATCGGGGTGGACGACGCCATCATCTTCCTCCAACACCGAGCTCTCTCTCACCTGGAGAAACCTGGGAGTACTGTGAGAATCATGTTTTTTGATTTCTCCAGTGCTTTCAATACCATTCAGCCTGCACTTCTGAGGGACAAGCTGAAGCACACCGGGGTGAACCATCACCTCACACACTGGATTCTGGACTATCTCATCAACCGTCCACAGTATGTGAGGACCCAGGACTCTGTGTCCGACACAGTCGTCTGCAGCACAGGGGCCCCGCAGGGAACGGTCCTGGCTCCGTTCCTCTTCACCCTCTACACTTCTCATACAACACACCCACCTGTCATCTGCAGAAGTTCTCTGACGACTCTGCAATTGTCGGCCTCATCGCAGATGGGGATGACAGAGAGTACAGAGAACTGACGCAGGACTTCGTGGACTGGTGCCAGTGGAACTGCCTCCAGATCAACGCAGGGAAAACCAAAGAACTGGTGGTGGATTTCTGCAGACAACCACTCTGCCCCCTGACACCGGTGAACATCCAGGGAACGGACATTGAGATGGTGACATCTTATAAGTACCTGGGTGTTCACCTGAACAATAAGCTGGACTGGACTAACAGCACAACTGCACTTTACAAGAAAGGCCAGAGCAGACTTTATCTGCTCAGGAGGCTGAGGTCATTTGGAGTGCAGGGGGCACGCCTGAAGACCTTTTATGACACTGTGGTGGCATCAGCCATCTTTTATGGAGTGGTCTGCTGGGGGAGCAGCATCTCGACAGCTGACAGGAAGAGACTTGACAAACTGATCAAGAAGGCCAGCTCTGTCCTGGGATGCCCCCTCGACTCAGTGGAGGTGGTAGGAGAGAGGAGGATGATGGCTAAGCTGTCATCCATGATTGAGAATGACTCCCACCCCCTGCAGGACACTTTAACAGCACTGGAGAGCTCCTTCAGCGAGAGACTGCTTCACCCAAAGTGTGTGAAGGAACGCTATTGCAGGTCCTTCCTTCCTGCAGCAGTCAGACTTTACAACCAGCAGTGCTCCCAGTCGACCACACACTAACAAGACTTTCAATATGACTGCACTATAATACACATTAATTGTGTTCATTCATACTGTGAAGATATTTGTATCTCAACTTGCAATGCCATATATCAATTCCTATGTGCAATACAGGAAACTATTCACTATCATTACTCCAGTCAGGAGTACTATCATTCAATGTGAAATGTCAGTACAGATGGTTCATATTCATATCAATGTGCAATATCAGTATTCCTTGCTCATATTTCATTACTCCTTGTTTATATTGTTTGGTTGATATTTAATATTTAATGTCCTTTTACTAATACCCTTTATGTTTGCCATCCACTTTTGCTGCTGTAATACCTGAAATTTCCCCACTGTGGGACTAATAAAGGTATATTTTATCTTATCTTATCTTCTCTTCTCTTATCTTATCTTATCTTATCTTATCTTATCTACCCACAGCATTTCTTGAAAATTCTGGAAAAACAACAAATGTCAAATTTGCTTGGCTGCCATGGACTGTTAACAAGGCACTGATGTGTCTGTGACATGATGACATCATGTACTAAACTGAAGTATACCTGTAGTATTCTGTAAATGTTTTCTTATTAAATTGTGCTAATTAACTCAAGTTGAATGATCTAAGAAATAAAGGAATGAATGGATGTCCTACCTTTGGAGCTGGTGACAACAGTCTTGGTTGCACACTTTTTTTGTGAAGGAGAAGCAAGAAATTCTTCTGTTAGAACAATAGAACAATACTATTTACTAAAATTGAGCTGTAACTTGAACTTGATCCTGAAATTATGTGTAGCTGTGAAGAGACATCTCTACATTTGGGAAGACAAGATGAAAGTACAAATTACTTTAAATACACACACACACAGACACACTCAAACACGGCATTAGTGGTAATTAAGAAGGAAAACAGGAGCTGATCAAAGGTGAAAGATTACTGTAAGGATGTCGTTACACACAACAAATTTCCATAACTTTACAGAAGATTTCATTAAATTCATGACTTCCAAGGCTTTGAAAAGTATCTGATACTCCATTACATTTGCAGGCTTTCTAGGATCGTGGGAACATTTAACATAAACTTTAATGTAACACATAACCAACTTCTGCAACCTAATATGTGAAGAAACGTCGTAGGGGCTTTGTCACAAAAGGTGTCCTCATAAGTCAGGTGTGTCAGGTGAGCACTTGACACACACAACTCAGCTTACTGCCTGATCAACACGAAACTCACTATGTGAAGAAATGTAGGTGGGGGAGGGGAATCTTGAGAAGAGGTGTCCTCATAATTCACGTGTGTCAGGTGAACATCTGACACACACAACTCAGTTTCCTGCCTGATCAACAAGTTTGCTCCTGTCCTCAAAAGGACAGTGCGTCCTGACAGTCCTGTGCTGTATCAGGTAGTTAACAACATTCAACAGTGTGTGGACTCCTGAGCACTGTCATATGATCAAACAGAACAGAATTATGATTGGATGTAAAAGCATGACATCACAAAAATACAGTCAACTTACAGTGTCATCCTTTGATGTTCCAGGACTGGGACTGACCCCTGAAATCTCATCATCAGCTCCACCCAAGGCTTCCTGTGTATGAGTCAATGACAGGACCAAATTTGAGATTACTTGAAGAAGAAAAAAATCTTTTTCATTCCACCATCAGTATGTTATGGCACTGGCCATGTTTAGTGCAGAAATGTCAGTCAATAGTTCAGCAGGGAAGAAGGAAGACATGAAGGACCAATAGCATTTTTAATATACTGAGCCAAGTCATTGTGATGGTACAAAGCATTACTTGCCTTTTCTGGTACTGCCTCACTTTTGTTGACCTTCGGGTCAGAACTTTCTTCACAGAGTGCCTGAAATTGCAAAGAGGAAACGTAGTGTTGTCTCGTTATTGGCTGACAGCGCAATCACTTACAGCGTGTTTCCACTACGTAGTGCCATCTCAACTTAACTCTACTTGCCACAGGTACCAGGTACTATTCTGGAGGCCGTGTCCATTACAGGACAGTACAACCTTTAGAATAGCTGGTTGTCATAGCGATGGTCACCACTTAATAAAACAAAATTTAGACTGGTCTGTTCATTTTATTTATTGATATGTGGTGATATCTGTACATTCAGAGCCCCGAGGCAGCACTGCTCTTTTGTCCACCACAAACATGAAGCTTCACTTTACATTCAGACAAACTATTGTGGCTGCTACGATTGTTAGATTTCACTTGTGAGACCAACATTTATCTTCCAAAAGGATGTATATCAGCCAGCGCTAAATCTACTGCTGAAGAGCAGCTGTAAAATAATCTGATCACTTTCTCCCCAAGATGACGGCAGAGATGACGGCAAAGTTTAAATCAGCGGATCATCTCAGGAGACTGGCTGCTGTCTCAGCCATGGCCCGCTGCTCTCGGACGGCTGGTCCCATATAGGCGGCTCTTTACATCTCCAAAACATCAGAGCAAAAGTCCAAACAGGCATTATTTGGATAAACTGACCACAAATTGGGGATCTAAACTGTCACTTTCTCACATGAAAAAACATTAAAACTTCATGAAGTGACATTAACAGTGCTACAGGAGGAATAAAACAGCTTTTGGCTGTGTGTGATATTCGTGCATGCCGCTCATCAAAGATGCAATGATGCTATGATGAATATCAACTAATCGCTGGTCTGCAGCGTTTACACATCACCTTTTAGTCCCTATTCACCCATTATGGAACCTCGGCCGAGCGGGTACTAAGAAAATAGTACCGGGTACCAGATTCCAGGTACCAGGTACCTAATGGAAATGCACAAAAGCCGAGTAGAGTTGAACTTAGCTGGTACCACACAGTGGAAACACAGCATTAGTAGTAATTAAGAAGGAAAACAGGAGCTGATCAAAGGTGAAAGATTACTGTAAGGATGTCGTTACACACAACAAATTTCCAAAACTTTATAGAAGATTTCATTAAATTCATTACTTCCAAGGCTTTGAAAAGTATCTGATACTCCATTACATTTGCAGGCTTTCTAGGATCGTGGGAACATTTAACATAAACTTTAATGTAACACATAACCAACTTCTGCAACCTAATATGTGAAGAAACGTCGTAGGGGCTTTGTCACAAAAGGTGTCCTCATAAGTCAGGTGTGTCAGGTGAGCACTTGACACACACAACTCAGCTTACTGCCTGATCAACACGAAACTCACTATGTGAAGAAATGTAGGTGGGGGAGGGGAATCTTGAGAAGAGGTGTCCTCATAATTCACGTGTGTCAGGTGAACATCTGACACACACAACTCAGTTTCCTGCCTGATCAACAAGTTTGCTCCTGTCCTCAAAAGGACAGTGCGTCCTGACAGTCCTGTGCTGTATCAGGTAGTTAACAACATTCAACAGTGTGTGGACTCCTGAGCACTGTCATATGATCAAACAGAGCAGAATTATGATTGGATGTAAAAGCATGAAATCACAAAAATACAGTCAACTTACAGTGTCATCCTTTGATGTTCCAGGACTGGGACTGACCCCTGAAATCTCATCATCAGCTCCACCCAAGGCTTCCTGTGTATGAGTCAATGACAGGACCAAATTTGAGATTACTTGAAGAAGAAAAAAATCTTTTTCATTCCACCATCAGTATGTTATGGCACTGGCCATGTTTAGTGCAGAAATGTCAGTCAATAGTTCAGCAGGGAAGAAGGAAGACATGAAGGACCAATAGCATTTTCAATATATTGAGCCAAATCATTGTGATGGTACAAAGCATTACTTGCCTTTTCTGGTACTGGCTCACTTTTGTTGACCTTCGGGTAACAATGTTCTTCACAGAGTGTCTGAAATTGTAAAGAGGAAACGTAATGTTGTCTTATAATGCTATCACTTATGGCACATTTCCATTACACAGTTCCAGCTCTACTCGACTCGGTTCTACTCTACTCTACTTGGTTTGGTTGAGTTTCTATTACAATTGAGTACTTCATAGTACTTCCTCAACGTAGACGGGGTCGTCATACCACGGCTGCGCGAAACTGCCATGACGTCAATTTGTATGCAACGCAAACAGAGCCGACAAACAATGGAGGACATCGAGGCGATGTTGTATTTGCTGCCCGGTTTGTGGCAGCCATTTCCCTCGAGTGAGAATAAAGAATAAAGTCAGCGGTTGCTGTTGCCCAGCATTACAATGGAGGGGGCAGGATTGTTTTTCCGGTGTTGGACGTCGCAGACCAGTGACGACACTCTCCAGCCAATCAGTGGCCGACAGGCTGTTGACGTCACACATATAGTATCGCTTCTACTCGCTTGGAACCTCGCCAGAGCAGGTACTAAAAATAGTATCGGGTACCAGGTACTATCCCTAATGGAAACACAAAACGAAGACAGGAGGAATGTGTCATGTAGCATATAATTTGGAGGCCGACAACAAATTTCTACACATCTCAAAGTTTTCAGTTGTGCAGATACATATCTAGAATGACCCAGTTGACCATCTACTACACCTAATGCTTTCAACCTGTTCAAATATTTACAGATTAAATATCACACTCAAGGTCATGCTGTTCTCCTGCACATCAGTACTGCTGTGCTATGGTTGTAGGCATGAGGCTGCAGAGCCCAAAATTAAAAAGTTAAGAGAACATGGGAACCTTAACTCACCATTGAGCGCCACGGCCAAGAGGAATCAATAAAGTTATATGTTATATTTCTTTGATAGCAAATACGCCCTCTAACCATTATCCTTTTGACTTTGAAGTTAGGATGAACATGATCATCATTTCCAGTGTTTCGTCTTCTTTTGAAGCATCTATACTGTGAGATAAATAGACCACAAAAAACTTTAAAGCCCTAATACCTGGTGGTATTAGTCAGTTGCATTATATGTAAACAGAGAGCAGAGAGGGATGACTGCAGAAGTTATCTTCAAATTAAATAGAAACAGCTAACATTGTGTTGTAAACAATTTGTAGTGCATGAGGTTTTTGATCAAAGTATATCATTAAGTTCATTAGCCTAAAATTTCCTACCCCTGCATGTTTAATTTAACCAGGGGTGTAACTTTGAACCACCAATGAAGGCAGTATGTAACAGGTTAGATCAGACACTTGGCAACTCATTCCACAAAGGGCCGTGTGGCTCCAGGTTTTTATTCCAACCCATCAAGAGCACACAGTTTGACCAATCAACTGTCTGAAGTCTGAGATCAGTTGATGAAATGAGTCAAGTCAGGTGTGCTGCAGATTGGCTGGAACAAAAACCTGCAGCCACACGGCCCTTTGTGGAATGACTTGCCCATGTCAGGGTTAGATTAGTAGAACTCAAGATTAATTAATCTAATCCACGCTTTCACAAATTCAAATATAACTTTAATTTGACTTTAATAAATGCCACGCCATGAAAAAAATATATTTTGATATTGAATGTAATGTACACTACTCATAAAAGCTACAGAATATTATTGAAGCAAAGTTAGATCAGTCTAAAACAACCAGGAGGACTTGCAGTGCTCTACAATTGCATTGTCATATGATTAAATACACTGGGCCAGCCAGACATTTTCCATCCCAGGAAAAGCTGCACTCCTGTTTAACTCTTTTTCAAGCAACACTGTGCAGCACAGCGAACTATGCACATGCCTAAACTTATAAAAACCTCTCTCCCCAACCAAGTTCGTATATTATTTGGTGCTAATAACAATTAAAGACTAAACTAAAATAAACACAATCTATCTTCCCTAATGAACACAACATCTATTTCCACATCAGTTATTCACTCAGTGTTTGATAATCAGAAAATAACAGGTTTCTTTTTTCACTTCCACTTTGCTCACCCCCCTCCCATCTCTCAGCAGACTGATCAGATGTGAACTTCAGCAGACTCAACGTCACTTTAAAGATGTTTTTCTCCGCGAAGCTTGGCCTCAAACAAACAATGCATCTATATCACAGTTTAGTTACATCAGATTCAGCTTCCCGTTTCCATTACAAAAAATAATAATTATTTACTTTAGCCCGTTTCTCTTTCCGACGACCCAAGCACATGGCTAATTTGCATAAGATTGTCGCATTTACTGCAAATTAAATAAACCCCCACACACGTTCCACAAGCTGAAAGTGTTCCCTCATTAACACAAAATCTATTTCCACATCAGTCATATGTTCAGTGTTTGATAATCAGAAAACACGATATTTTACCTCCACCCCCCCCCCCCCCCCCCCCCCCCGCAGAATGACGCGAAGCAAACCAAACGTCTCTTTAAAGACAGGACGCTTTGCCTAACAAACAACGTTTACATCCGAGAAGCTTAACTTGTTTACACTTTAACCATGGCCTCCACATGTCGCTGGGATGAATAGTTCACGAATTAGGACCAAGAAAGGGGCTGCAGGTTGAGAGCTAGGCTACTTCATTGGGCCGAGCGAGCGCCGGTCAGAGGAAACAACACAAACACACCAAATTAGAGAAATACTTCTGCTTTATCCAAAACTCTAGTGTGTTTCTTACAAGCGCGATTTCAAAGCCGCTTTTCACACTCGGGCAACTTAGTAAAGTTTAACTTTCATTTGGTCGTTACACGTGTCTCGAGCGGAGTGTTAGCTACGTAAATACGATGGTCAGCTCGGTAAAAGAGACTGAATGAGGAGAGCAAACGACCA
The DNA here is from genome assembly GCF_039877785.1 of Chaetodon trifascialis. Classification (NCBI taxonomy): domain Eukaryota; kingdom Metazoa; phylum Chordata; class Actinopteri; order Chaetodontiformes; family Chaetodontidae; genus Chaetodon; species Chaetodon trifascialis. The sequence continues at coordinate 6,619,992 of NC_092064.1, read as the reverse complement.
CGACAAGAACAAAGCAGCAAATTTACAATAAGTAAACTCAAAAAAGGAAACGAATGGTCAAACATTTTTCTTACCTGTTTAAATCCCATCTCCGTCGCTGTTCTCCGGTGCAGACATGACGTTTCCGGGTGCAGCAAATCACCGAGCAGAACCTTCCAGATTGACTTCGACGGCAGCCAATCACTGAGCAAAATGTCACGAACGCACTCAGCCAACGAGCTGTGCTCATTTTGTGTGTGAATTGCGCGGTTTTGTGTATGAATGTCCAATGGCGCGAACATTTTTCCGTGTGTATGACTTTGTGTGTGAGACACAAAAAAGTCATGTTTCCGTACTCGTCGGGACATGTCGAGAAAACGAGAGAGGAGCTTAATGGCAGCCTCCTGAATGCTTCTACGTTGCTCGACTTATGGGGACACTGGAGGTGTCCTCATAAACCACTACTGTCCTCATAATGTCGGTACGTAAACCGATAAAATGTCCCAATAATCCGGAGAAACCAACACACACACACACACACACACACACACACACACAAACAAAAACACACACACACACACACACACACACATACACGCACATAATCGACCAGAGAAAAGAGGCTGACGTCAAACCCTGTAGACCCATTCACAACGTCTCCCTCCATCGCTCTCTCTACATTGTGCCTGCCAAGCTTCTGACAACCTGAGTTAAGGAGCAGAATTATTGGCTGTCAGGCTCAGTGGTAATGAATGGAGAGCAGCCGGTCAGTCGCCAGGGGACAAACACACAGGAAGAAGAGGTAAAGAGCACAGAGAGGATGACGCTGTGGACAATGCAAGGTGAGTGTTTGTGTGTAAAGGGAACTTATCATTACATATTTCCACGGTAAGCATGATGACTCAGGAACATGACTTATTCATTCAAAAAGCACCTTCAGTGTTTTAAAGGCCTTGGAAACATATTTTCTCAATCAGCTTCTCGCTGTGAGGAATGGGCACACTCATCTTTTTTTCTTAGAAAAAGAGGCTTCTGTATTTTTTCTTTTTCCTGAGCTCTTCTCTCTGGTATAAAGTGGGTGGGGCTTGGTTGAAAAAAGGGTGACGTCACTTCTTTGCACTGATCAGTGTAATAAACTGTGATCGGTGCTGCCAGGCTGCTGTCAATCATACCTGATCAAACCACACCCATGCAGTCCCAGTGAAGCAGATGAGTTTCTGAACATTAGACTCTTATTTTGTCCTAAATACTTAGTGTTAGAGAGAAATAATGAGAGAAAAACTGAAAGACAAAGACAGAATAATCTACTTTTTACCTGACATGCCAGATTTGTAAATCAAATGCTTAGCAAATTACCAAATACAGGCAATTTCTTGTAGATGATGGCATGTGTCCCAATTTACTGATGCTTTGGACTATTTCATTACCTGCACTACCCATGACCCATGACATGGTGTGTGTCACACTTCCCACAAAGCAAATCCCATGGTGGTCTTAGCAATTTACATCCATATCAGTTTTTGGGACTTCCTGTCCCCTTTGGCTTAAAACCTGAGCATTACTGATCCATCATCAGCAGATTGAGTTTATAATATTGATCACATGCATTTTTTTTATTTCTTATATTTTAATATGTATTTCCTTCTGCTGATGAAGATGAAGGGTATCATTGAACACTCAAGAGAAAGCTAGTAGGTGTAACTTGAGTTTGGATTGTTTTGTCAGTTTCCAGAGTTAAGAATGAATTTGCTTAAAACACTTGTTGATGTGATTATTTCTGTCTTCATTCAAGGTCACAGTAACTCTCAAAGTTTCATCATTTAACACGTTCTTTTATGTTTCCAGTGAGGATTAACTCATATCAGTCTTTGTACAAACAAAAAGACCCATCCAGGGTCTCACTGGCTGCTTTACATTCTGTATAATGAGACTGTAACCTGCGGTGAAAGTATATGAAGCACTTCCTCTGCTGGAAAAGTTTCAGATTCACCAAGTTATGAAAAACCATTACACCACACAGCTGTGTGAAAAGGGGAAAACTACTAATTGCCTGTAAGAAACTTCTAATTTGACCTGAGAAAAACCTTGTGGGTTTTTTTTTTTTGTTTTTTTTGGGGGGGGGGGACATGCAGTGGAAGTGGGGGTGGAACTGAGCTGTAATTGGTTTCTGTTTACCAGTAATCCTGCCACAGACACGACCACAAGCAATTAGCCAGACAGCTCGGGCTTTATCAGTACAAAACTGGCACTCTGTGTGTATGTATGCGTATGTGTGTTAGTCATAAACTGGACAATGTAATTAGGCTGAGGGAGACGTGAGATTAAAATCAGCTCCTTTGCCCTGCTTTCTTTTGGTCTCCTGGTGCTGCAACGACTGGTATGACAAAAGTAGATTTTATTCTAATGAAGGTTACTCTCATAAAAACTGAGACCAACACACATACTTGATGTGCCTCAGTATGAATCCAAATCTAGAAACTGTGAACGTGACAGGACTGAGCCTTTAAACTTCCTTAATGAGTTTGAAAGGATGCTCTTGTATGAGTCATCACTCTGTTTCTCTCCACACTACAGACACAGCGGTTTTTAAAGCTACAGAAAATGATTTGCTTTGTCATATGTCAGAACCTTTTCTGGTGCCATAAAGAACATTTTACAAAATGTTCCATGTTGTTCTAAGTGCTCCAAGCCAGAAATAAGCACAGATATTTTACCAAACTCATTGATGTCTTCATCCAGAGTTAGCTGTATGTCAGTGTTTGTGACTGTTGGGGCACAGTCATGAACCTGAACATGTTGAAGAAGCTTCCTTTTTCCTACTGCAACTGTGACAAAGCTGGAAACAAGATAGCTGCACTGAATATCAGACAAGCAGGTCAGTGGAGGATAGCCTGAGCCCACATCAAACACAGCAGCGAGAGGATTTATGAATGAAACTGCACACACACACACACACACACACACACACACACACACACACACACACACACACACACACACACACACACTGACACGATCTGACAGGCAGCCAAAAATAGAGACCACAGTGCGCCCTGGCTGACAACGAAAGTGCTCTCTCTCTCTCTCTCTCTCTCTCTCTCTCTCTCTCTCTCTCTTGCGCACGCACGCACGCACACACACACACACACACACACACACACACACACACCCCTCTGCAGTCCCTCTGTCACCCCGCCCGTCTCGGCTTTTGGCGGAGTCCGTATGTGAGTCATCGGTGGACATTAACTGTCTCTGTCCCTCAGTGCCGCAGCAGAGACACAGCAGCAGGCCATGACGTTAGCCATCCAACAGCCACTACTACACTGTGCCAGTATAACCTCAGTCACAGACAGCGAGGAAACAAAATGAGTCACAGAATCATTTATTTATCAGTCCTTTAACACCACTGACTTCAAAACTAAGCGCAGAAGAAAACCATTAAAAAGTGAATGAATGAGTTGAAGCAGCTGTTTCCACCGCTCCCATGCACGTGACGACTCCGTCACAATGCACAGGTCTATTTAAAAAAAAAAAAAAAGCCCAGAAATTCTGTGATAGATCGTGTTATTGCACAGCAGAGACAGATCAGTCACTGGTCCTAAATATAGCCCCGTTATGAATGCATTTTTTTTTTCACCAGAGCTGCGACAGAAGCGGCTAAAACGCACCGGGCGGAAGCTGGTTCATGTTCAAAGAGAGAAGCAGCTTTTGTTCGGCTGACTCAAGTGAATTGCGCGCGTGAGCGTGTGCGTGCGTGGCTCGTGGCTGTGCGCGCGCCTGCGTTGCTTATCCCCTCGCTCTCTGACGCACGAGTCAGGTGGTTCCTCTAATAGCAAGAGGAGCTGTCCGCGGTGCTGAAGCAGACTCACATCGCGAGGCAGAGAGATGCGCAGCTCACTCACGACCCTCCGCACAAACTAAGAACAAAGGTAAGGCTGGCTCGTTATTACCAGCACACACACTCCACCTGCCTGGACATGTTTCCTAGCGTACGTCCTGCGGGAACAGTTTTACCTCCCTCAGCCAGCCTCTGGTTCAGTTCTCTTCGCCAACCTGATGCGCCGCCACAGATGTTGAGGCGAAGAGGTTGCGTTGTGTTGCCCGCAGTTTCTTTGTCCTCGTTTCGCTTCTGAACATTCAGACTCGCCTGCGCTCTGTTGCTCTTAAGTGTAACTGTTCTGCGAGGGTTTCACAAAATCTACACGATTAAGCGAAGTTGAGCAGTTCAAATGAAGGCTGGAAACATGAGGGGAAAGTGAACGTCCACATGACGGCAAATCATCGCATCGCCGTGTCTGTGCTGCTCTGCATTATATCTTTTCTTTGCCTCGTGTTTCCCGCGTCAAAAACAACAACTTAACATTCATTTTTTTCACGCATTTGCGTCAAATATAAACATGTTCGTGTACTTTGCACGCACGTTTCACACAAGCCCGCAGGCAGGGTGTCATACGACTGGAGGGCTATTTGTTTCACAGAGCATCGTTCAGTGTGAGCTGCAGCTGGTCAAACTGTAATCACTGGGTTTAAAGGTTTTCCGCCATTAAACGGGAGGTTCAGCGGGAACATCAGCCTTACCGGGTTACCCTGACAACGGGCCAGTGACTCACGGAGAGCAGCAATTTGACGACTAATGAGATCTGCACGAGAGCTGCGTGCCGCTGCTGGCAAACAGGCGCAGGACTCCAGCAGGATCCGAAAATACAGCAACAGGCAGGGAGAAACAAACACTCTGGATCTGTTTTCCACCGATGACCCAGCAATAGACCTCCACTTTCATTATTATCATCGTTGTTGTTGCTGTTAAATACATGTTTGTTTGTTTTTTGCTGTTGCATCATTTTAGCTTTGATGCAAACTATAGGGGTTACAAAACCTGACCAATCAAAGGAAGGATTAAAAACATTAGTAAAATTAAAATCATGTAAAAAGCATAAAAAATAAAGTTAAGTCTGAATAAAGTCATTTTTAGCAGAGGTGAGTGTATTTTTGTTAAACTGGATTTTGTCAGGCAGACGTTTAGTACAAATATTGTTCAGAATTGAATTGAGGTGTTTGACCTGGTTTACACAGAAGTCATGGATCAGACCAGACCTCCTGCCTTTAAATCATTACAGATGTCTCTGCGGTCTGTGATCTTCTCATCAGACCAGACATTTAAAGTGATGATAAGAGCAAAAGACATTTAAGAAATGCCAGAGCGGAAACCGTTGCAAACCTGTTAGCTTAATGTGTAAAGGTCAGTGCTGACATGTGCCTCCTTATCTTTCCTCTGCAGACATCGCCATGCCGTCACTTCCCAAGACCTTCACCACAGGCAGACCTTTCAGTTTTGCCAACCTCCTCTTAATCGTCCTCTTCCTCAGTTCCTCTGGCATTCACGCGGCTTCTCTCAGAGAGCACAGACTGCGAGGAAGCGAGTCAGACTCCCAGAGAGGCAACGTCCACCAGGCTCCTAATGCTGACATGCTCAAAGCTTTGGACTACATAGAGAGCCTCCGACAAAGAACCAGCACGGACTCCCAGCAGCATGCCCCTCTCGCTGCAGGCTATGATGCCAGCCACATGGATGACGTAGAGAAGCTGCGTGCCATGCTGAGACTGGCTTCTAACCCTATGCAGAGCAAAGAGGAGGAGGAGGAGGAGGAGGAGGGGAGGGAGGATAAGAGTGAAGAGCTGCTCCAAGCTGTGCTCAGCACCCTGCAGCAGACAGAAAAGGCCTCCAAGCCAGCCTCACCTCACCCCAGCATCGAAGGAGCAGGCCTAAATGATGGCTTGTACCCCAGGGTGCAGCAGAAGCAGCACAGCATCAGGCCTCACAAGAAGCTGCCGCTAATGTTCGAGGATGAGGAAGAGGGTGAGGGCGATGAGGAAGAGGACGAGGAGGGGCCAGATCTGGAGCACGAGAGCCCCTTCAAACGCACCAATGAGAACGTGGAGGAGAAGTATACACCTCAGAACCTGGCAACCCTGCAGTCCGTGTTTGACGAACTGGACAAGCTGACGAGTGTGAAGACCATGCATAAACGGCAAGATGAGGAGGATGACATGGAGGAGGATGATGAGGAAGAAGATGATGATATGTTTAATGTGAGGAACGTGGCATATGATGGCGTGGGCGGGGATTTCTCAGACTGGGGTCCACTACAAGAACAAGAGGAGGAAGAGGAGGAGGAGGAGGAGAGGGACAACAAACACGAGGCTAACCGAGGGCTTGATTACGTCGATGATAATGATGAAGAAGCTGATGAGGACGATGAAGAAGAAGATGATGAAAGCTACCCGGTTAAGAGGTCAAACGATCCTGATGATGTTGCTAACCTGGTGGACTATTACCTTCTGAAAGTGCTGGAGAAAACAGAGGAAGAAGAGCAGAAACGGGAGATAGAGGAAGAGGAGAAAGAGAGGGCTGAGAGGAGAGTGGCTGAGACACAGTACAGGGATAACATAGACCCACGGGCCATCTACCAGCTCATTCAGATCTCCCAAAAATACCAGATCCCACCTGAAGACCTGGTGGACATGCTGAGAACCGGAGAAACGCCGAATCAAGACAAGACAAGAAAGAGCAATGAATTAGCCAGAGCACAAAACAGGCTCTCTCAGATATCCTCAAAGAAAACACACAGCATTCCTGAAGTGAAATTCTACAGCAGACGCTTTCCTGACAGACAAAAGACCCCAGAAGAGCTGAGGACGGAAGAGATACTAAACATCCTGGGGATAGGGGGCGGTGAGGATCAAGCTCCCGTCAGGAAGCAGAAGCAGTACAAAAGCTCGCTGTCACGACTTCACACTCAGTCTCCGGGGCGTCCGGGGGAATCCGCACCCACGCAACGGCGCCTTCCCAGCACATTAAAGGACGACTATGACGACACCGTGGACGAGGATGAACTGGCAGCGTATTTAGCAGCTCAGATGCTGGCGCGGTATCCAAACCCCGCATACAGCAGCAACAAGAAGGCGAGCCAAAAGCGGGACGAGGTTGGACAGAGCGTGACGGGCTCTTTCGAACAGGCGATTCAGGATTATTTTGATCAAATGGACTCAGACAAAAGCCCAGATGAAAAGAGACAGTCTGAGGATGATGAGAGGGGCGGTGACACACAGATGCAAGGCTTTGATAATGAGGCGCTGATGAAACTGCTGAGCTACCTGAACCCAGAAACTGAAGAGAGTGATGCCAAAACTGCCCATGGAAAATAAATAAGGCTGTAGATTCATATGCATATATATATATATGTATATAGAAATTGTTTTGGTGGAGGGAGAGAGTAAAGACAAAGTATTTTGAAGAATAAAACATGCAGTCAACTTTAGTTCTTCTGTAGGTTTACAAAAGTTCTTATTTATTAGCAGAAATATGAGTGTTCTGACATTCATTTGATGCTTTTTTTTTTTAACATGAGTTCATTGCTCAACCACACTTAACAACCTACACGTGACTCACCAGCCTTGCATTTCAACACACACAACCAAACCAGTGTTGGATCCCCTTGATTCACTTGTGTTTTTTGGTAATTCTTTCTTAAATGTGGTCATCTGTGACATACCTGAGGTTAATAAAGCATTGACTTTATTTTTTCCTTACTGTGTCGTGTTTCTTCATTTACTCACCAGCGCACAGTGCATCAGTCGAAATCTAAGTATGTCTTGATTTACATGGATTACTATTGAGATTACAAAAACATTTTTAAATATATAAATAAAAATATATTCACATAAACTGGGGAAGAGACTCTTTTCAGTGATATCTCCTGCCATAAAACCCTGAGATTTATAAATATGAGGCACTTACAGATTCAAAAATAATTACAATTCTCAAAACTTCAGAGGAAACCAGAAGAATCATGAGGTTTGTGGTCATTTTACGACGACGGCATTGTGCCAAATGAGTCATTATTTACCTCTAAATAAAAACAATGCTGAATAATAAACCTTTCCTTCAAGTCTTGAAATGTGAAACACCTTCGTCTGCTCTCGGCTCAATAGGCAGGCTTGCTCATATATTCTTCCATTGTCTGTGATAAGAGTAGAGATACAAAAACACATTTTATCATGAGTAGTAAGAAAAGCCTACGCCCACTGAAATGTGTCTCAAAGCACCTCTTGCAATGTGTCGGCCTCCTCCACAGATGCCCCCACTGCAAACTTGGACGTTTCTTGAACTTCTCCTCCCATCAGGAATTCATCCAGAATGAAGTAAGCCTTCTCAAAGTTGAAAATGATGTCCAACTCACACACCTGAAACACAATAATACACCGTCCATTAGACTGGAGATAAATTACACTTCGTTGATCAGTGGTATTGAGGGGTAATTTCACCCATGACAGAAAATGCCAAATGTTTTTGCTGTACTACAATGGATGACCGGGCTCTAATTGAAATGGCAACAAATCAAAGCACAGAAGGTCTTTAAAATCATTAGAAATTTTTTATATCTCCCCTTTTCCTTCCACAATTTTCAGTTTCACAGTTTGTGAGCGAGTGAGTGAGTGAGTGAGTGAGTGAGTGAGTGAGTGAGTGAGTGAGTGAGTGAGTGAGTTTTTGGAAACAGGAAGGTGTGGCTGTTTCCTTGTTCTGGAAATCAAAACAAGCTGGGTGGACCTGAGGTGGTTTTGGTGCAAAGGCTCATTATGAACACCAGGGGGAGCCAGACTTCCTAAAGAGCACAGTGACAGGCTGTGTGTGCAGAGTCTGGGAGAAGGAAAAAGGATTGTGAGCACCTGCAGTGTAGCGCACATAACACAGGAGTCACAGTAGTTAACCTTTGACCTGTGCATTATTGTGTTAAGCACTGAAGTGTGCTTCCATATTTGTGGCAGCAGTTTGGGTCAGACCCTTCCTTGTTCCAACATGACCCAGTCCACGAAGACAGCTCCACCAGGAAATTCTTTTCCCAGTCAAGAGCACAGAAGATGTTTAGAGTCTCTTAACAGGCAGTGAAATCAGCTTCAGCCATGACTCACGTTGACAAAGTATTTGTCCAACAACTCGACATATCTGTGCAGCACTTCAAGGGTCAGCAGCTCATTATCCTCTTCCTCTGTCCCAGCACAGAAATACAAACTGGCATACCTGCATTTGAAAAGGACAAAGCTCAGGTGATACGGCAATGGTTGCCTCAGTGTTGTAAAGAAACTTATATGACTGGCTGTAAGGAGGTGTTTAGCTTAAACTTATTTCAAAGAGAATAAGCACATGAACATTTCTATGTAATTATACATGTTTTAGAATTTATTGCCCTCATGTCATGCTGAATAGTTGTACAGTGGACTTTCCTGCATATATGAACATAGATATTCAAGACGATGGCAAGTTTAACTAAGCTTAATAAGCTTCATAAAGCTTCATAAAGGTACTATGTGGTGGACTTATCAGGATTTGTCATTGCAGTGGATCACAATATACTGCGAGGTGTTCCTGTTATTCCGTCCACTCCCAGCAACTTTTATTACAAGCTTGTTACTGTGGTGGAGGGAGATGAAAAACCATGAGAGGATAAGCACTGTGTTGTTATCATGGTCCCATCAGTGATCTAGGTCATGGTTTACATTAACTGCCCCTTTACAGGTCCAGGTCTTGTTAACCCATTGTTGAGACTGGGTGTGTCTGGTGTGTATTTTGAAGCATTCGCAAAGAGGACACACAAGTTAAGCATTAAGCATAAGGTGGCTTCTGCTCCCCAGACAGGTCTGTACCTGCCAGGAAAGAACAATATCTTGAACTTGTAATACAAATAAAAAAGCAGCTGTGTCTCTGTCACCACCTCTTGTAAACGATCTTCAGGTCCCTCCATTCGAGGAAGTTGCAGGAACGCTGCGAACGGCCCAACACTAACATCGTCATGTCCCGGATCACCTTCTTCTTCTCCCGCTCGGTTACCGGCGTGAACCATTTCTGCAACCGCAGCTTCCCCTGCCGGCTGAAGAGCAACAGGAAACGCATCTGGAGAGGGCAGAAAGTGGGAAGAAAGAGAGAGATGCTGACTTCTAAAAAGTCGAGGACTTTTTGTCTTGCAATGTTAAGGACAACTGCTGAAAGGGTGTGACATGACCGAACAGAAGGAGGGTCAAAGACATACTGTATAACTAAAGTGTGGTCAGTGTGCAGCAAAACAAACACAGATGTACAATGAAGCAATCACACACTCTAAGCCACATACACATGCAAACACACACACACACACACACACACACACACACACACACACACACACACACACACACACACACACACACACACTCTCTCTCTCTCTCTCTCTCTCGCTTACATTTATTTCCTGGAGGCTTACCCTAACCCTAAGGATAACCACTGCTTGCCTATTCCTAACCACTAACACAGCTGTTGTCCTCAACTGAACAAGCCATCCCCAATTAACTGGTCTATAGTCTGAAATTAGTGCCTGTGTGTCACACACACACACACACACACACACACACACACACACACACACACACACACACACACATTATACAATTTACATTGCACCTGCAGTCAGAGCTGCCTGCAACCACACAGCAATTAGATTTTCCAACTAGAAGTGTGCAAGATAACCTGGGAAACACACCACATCTATTACCACACTGAGTGCAATAAGATAGTAAATACAATGTGCGCGTTGTGCAAGGGCAATTAATGAGTGCCCTTTGCCCTGTAAGCGCCACCGCTTCTGCCTGCGACAAAACAAGCATCGAGCATTGGATTGGTAACTTAAACGCAACTGTCTGCTGGACAGAGATGAAGAATGAACTGGGGTCAAATACCTAAGAGCTTTATGCTTATTATATTATTTTGTGCGTAATTGCAGATGCATCTTAATTGATATTACTTAAATCATAAAAAGCACATGCAGACTTCTGAAAGCGCCGAGCACATTTTATAAGTCCATGTGACAAATCTGACAAACGATCCTGATGTATTTCATGCGTGTTACGCCAGTAATATCAGGATGAATACAATCGTCTGTACAGTGTCAATCACATGACCTTTGATCAAGGAAGTACTAAACTGCTTTTTAGCAAGAAGTTTGAGGACACATAGCAGCTGACGAGTGTTTAACGCACCTTTTATAGTCAACAGGTGCATGGATAAAACTATCGCAGCAAGCTCGAACACTCACCATTTTGCCACTTCAGTCTGAGAGAAGTCACCCAAGTTCAAATCCTCCAAGCTGATAATAAACCCTACCCTAGAGTCTAGTAGATCTCGTGCGCTTTCAGATGCGCCGACATTGTTGATCCTCCCAGAAATGAGCGCGCTCAAACCTTCCCCAGTCAGAGCCACGCCCCGCTGCGCTCCAGCGGCTCATTGGCTGTCGAGGAGGCACCGGGTGAAGCTGCATGCAGACAGGTGAAGTAGTGGCGTGCAGACAGGGAGGAGATGCCCTGTCGGTCCGATGTGCAATACTGTCCAGGCTGCACGAATATATACTTTTAGTCAGTTACTGTATTTTCACATGAATGTATGTGATAGTACTCGACTGAGCGCATGTCAAAACCCACACATTTAAGGCTCACTCAGTTGGTTTGTATTGGGTCAAAGTCCATTGCAAGTTGGTAAAGATTTTGAGCCACTGAGTCAAAATTATGAAATGAAAGGCCACATTTTTGAGTTACTAACTGGAAATTATGAGATAATATGACGAACACAGGTTTTGCATATGTAATATGGCAAACGTTTTACCTATTTTATCCTAATAGGGGTCGAGAGTTGGTTGTCTTCTTTTTTGCCATCATAATCTAGCTTTTGTCTCTCTTAGACTTTGTGTATATTTTTGTTATCTTCAGTATCATTAAATCTCTCTTGTCAACATATATATTTCAGTGCATTATTGCCCCCTGTGATGTTAAACACTGCTATCTCAAAGTTCTGGTAAACTAAGCTAAGTAGCTACAGTGTAGGAGCTAAGCTAACTAATTAGCTATAATGTAGGAGCTAACTATATACAGTGTAGGAGCTAAGCTAACTAATTAGCTATAATGTAGGAGCTAACTATATACAGTGGAGGAGCTAAGCTAACTAATTAGCTATAATGTAGAAGCTAAACTAACTAGCTATAATAGAGGAGCTACAACTAACTGTTGTTGTTGTTGTTGTTGTTGTTGTTGTTGTTGGTGGTGGTGGTGGTGGTGGTGGTGGTGGTGGTAGTGTTCTGTTTTTACGTGGAGGTTGTGCTACATTACCTGTCTCTGTCAGGTAGGTTTTATTGAAGATGTTATTTCCTGTTACAGTTAACTACAAAAATCTCATTCACCCGTGGCAGATGAGCTGTTTTATTTTTATGGAAGATGTCAGTTTAAACACGAAATATAATAAACTCTTAAGAAAATGGCCATGGAGTAGGAATAATTATCAAACGGCAGGAATATTACAGCGTGTGAAGTCACTTTGATAAGCCAACCACGCACTGGACATTTTTTGCTTGTGTTTGTCTATAGGTTAAATCACAGTCAGGGGAACTAAAGCATCCTTGCTTCCTGCCGCTGGGTGGCCGGTGGAGTTGTCGCCCACCGTTGAGCTACACGTGGTTTGTGTCCAGTGTAAAAGCGGAGGAGAGAGCTCAGCGCAGCGAGAAGCCTCCAGAGCAGCAGCATGTCTCTGTACCGCAACTCCGCCTGGTTCCTGAAGGGAGTGACCGAGTTCACCAGGTAGGACACGTTTATCTGTCTCAGTCCCCCCATGCTGCTTAGACATCACTTTTTTTTTTTTTAAACAAACTTTATTGAAGACATCAGCGTGATCAAACATCACCAGTGTTGAAGGAGCCGGAGCGAGTCTGTGACCTACTGCTGCGTCCTGTGTGAACATCCACCTGTGTGTGTGTGTGTGTGTGTGTGTGTGTGTGTGTGTGTGTGTGTGTGTGTGTGTGTGTGTGTGTGGAGGAACGATCAAGTTATTATTTCAGATCAGTACACTATAACAACTTAGCTGGAAGGAATAATGATTTCAGCATAATTTAAGAAACTCTTGGTGGAAAATGAGAAGTTGGAATAAGTCATGTGCTATTTGCTCATAATATTGCCTACAGCGTTGGACTGAATATTAAATTATTCAGTGTTTTGATTCTAAACATCACAGCATACTTTGAATAAAGAGTTACTGTGATGAACTGCAGGCACCATTCTGAGACCGCTTTATGTAATGTGACATTTATGATTGTCTGATTTGAAGAATATTCAAATATTCATTTAAAATAGTTTGCTTCTTGAGAAAGAAATATGTAGGTATGATATATATATATATATATATATATATATATATATATATATATATATATATATATATATATATATATATATATATATATATATATATATATATATACAATTAGTCGAGCAACAGAAAATGAATTGGCAACTGTTTTGGTAATTGATCAATTGTGCGAGACACTCTTCATTCAGAATGTGAGGATTTGCTGTGTTTGTGTGTGTTATATTATTGTACTGAACTGAATAATAATAATTTGGACTGCTGGTGTAACAGAACAGACACTGGTTTACCTCACTGTGACTGCTGGGAAGCTGTGATTGTCATTATTCTCTATTTTTCTGACATTAAAAAGACCAAATGAAATTAAGAAATGAATCTCCAGATTAATCTAGAATGAAAATTATTGTTACTTGCAGCCATAATTTGAAACAGTATCACACTGAAATGTATAGATTATACCGTATGATGTTGTGTGAGGCTTATATGGGGCCTGGATCTTTGGCAGGGATACGATGAAAAACTTTATGTGTGTGTGAACCTGCAGCTGATGTTTGTGTCTGCTGCTGGTTGATGATCAATGACTGGAGGTTTTCATTTCAGATTTTTTTATTACCATTCCATCACAACAGAATTGAGCTGCAACACATCTTTGAATATCATCAGGAGCCATGTAAGACCATAAGTCAGTTGTTCCACCATAACCAAAAGCGTTATCGGTCTTATCTGATCAATCGCAGCCCTAAGGCGCCTTTCCTCATCAGTATACAGCAAGTCAAGTAGTCTGAAGAGGTGCTTTTGTGATTGTTTCCCTTCTCTCCTTTGTTCTGTGTTATCTTTTCTCCCGGAGAGCTGCCCGGCAACCCGCTCTGACCCTGCACTAATAGCTCTCTGCATGACACCATCGAACAGAGCGAGCATTTAGCCTCAGCATTACCCCCCTTTATCCCCCTCCAGCCGCCCTCAACAATGGCATCCAGGACAATGGGGGGAATTGAAGTCCTTGGAGCCCCACAAGCTCACACACACACACACACACACACACACACACACACACACACACACACACACACACACACACACACACACACACACACACACAAGCACACACACATACACACACACCAATCCCGTTGTCATCATCAGTAGTCTCAGCCCAAACCCCGTCTCATCAGAGGTGATGCCAGGCACACTCTCGTCTTCATTGTATCTATACAGTAAAGCTGTGAAGAGATGTACAGTGACCACGCTGACCACAAAGACTGACTTTCTGACCCGAACACACACACGCAGTACACACACTTTCTTTCTCAGGCTTGCTTTTATGTCATTGCTGTTGCTCTGCCCTGAGTCTACTTCACTTTGACCCCTTTGATCTCAATATATAGTCTAATCCTGACATCACTCAGCTGAGCCCTGAGGCAGAGATATACAGTGGATGCTTTACATTAAAGTTGTGCAGATGAACAGGTTGCTGACATGAACGTAATGCTGGAAATGTTCCTGTCCTGCAGGAATGCCTTCCTGTCAGCCTCCAAGAGGTTTGTGGAGAAGGACCTGGAGGTGTCTGTCGCTGGACGCTCCTTCATGATAACAGGAGCCAACAGTGGCATCGGGAAAGCCACTGCCATGGCCATCGCAAAGAAAGGTCTGACTGCTAATGTATAAAGACAAACACAATGCATTTATTATGACTTATACTGATGCAGTGCAAAAATGACTCTTAACACTGCTATTATTAGGAGGGTAACTGTGGTAATGGTAATGGTTAGTCAGTAGCTCATACACACGTTTCTCTAACCTGACGCATCAGATGGATTCTCGCGTCACATGATCTCGTGTGATTTCGTGTGCTCCTGTGAATCCAGCTGCCTTGCAAGATAAATGTTTCTCACTGAATACCAGAATTGAAGGTTGTCACAGCTCAGGCAGCAATGGGTCAGTGTGTCTCTATTGCTTTATAACCAGCTTCCTCACAGTGGAGGTGGAGGAAGTGTCCAGACACTTTACTTGAGTAAAAGTACTAATACCACCCTGTGAAATACTCCACAATTAAAAGTCCCATATTCAAAACCTTATGTAAGTGAACTGTGTGTGTCTAACTGTATTGTAAAATGTATTTAAAATATTTAAAGTATATTAGATTTAAAGTATTCATTGTGCAGTAAAGTGCTTTCATTATTATATCTCATAATATTGCTGCTGCATTAATGTGAATGTTGCATTTTACTGTTATGCAGTTTAATCTACAGCACTGCATCATATTCTAGAAAATCATCATGTGTTTGTAGAGTTGCTGTCCTGTGAGAAGCACGTATCTCTAAAAAGCCAACTTTTCATGAGCTCAGAAAAACAGCCTGTTTTCAGCTTTGTGACAATGCATGTTCCAGCTAATAGGATGCTTCTTAAATAGCCTCTTTATTTCAAGACATAGGAGAGTTTTCTCAAACTGTAAGGAAAATGTAAATTCAAAATCACTAAATTTGGAGATACATGGTTGTCACCACACAGGGAAACTGTAATCTGAAAAGTAACTAAAGCTGTCAGACAAATGAGTGAAGTAAAAAGTACAATATTTGCCTCTGAGATGTAGCAGTATAAAGTTGTATAAAATGGGAATGATCTTTGAATTTGCATTTTAGTGCAATGTTTGAGTAACTGTACTTAGTTAAATTCCAGCATTGCCTTAAAAATACCAATCATCAAGGCTTCATTGAACAATGACTACTTTGAATTACCATAGCTGTGTCTTGGAACAGTATTCAGAAATAAACAATGTAACTTCACAATTTGAATGTCTCATATGAGACTTTAAAATCTTGCACAGTATTTCTCTCACCCTGGAGCTCAGTGTGTGCCTCAGGAGGAGGAGGAGGATGACAAACACCTCAGTCTTGTCTTTCTTGACTTTTCCTTGGCTAGTCAGAGACTGTTTGTTCTGTCTTTGTCACAGGTGGAACAATCCACATGGTGTGCAGGAACAAGGACAAGGCCGAGGAGGCGAGGGCTGATATTGTCAAGGAGACGGGAAATAAAGTACAGTATAAATCAGTTCTCATCAGACGTTCCCCAGATGTGATGTCATTCATTCTTATTCTAACTGTCATTACAGGAGGTGTACGTCCACATCCTGGACCTGTCAGAGACCAAGAAGGTGTGGGAGTTTGCTGAGGCCTTCAAGAGAAAGTACAAGGCCCTCAATGTGCTGGTGAGTTCACTCTGTCATTGTTGACTGAGATTTTGTGTGAGAATCCAAGTCAAGACGAATCATCATGTGATGTGTTGTAACCCGTGCAGATCAATAACGCAGGCTCCATCATGAGCCAGAGGGATGTGAACGCTGAGGGGCTTGAGAAGAGCTTTGCCACCAACGTTCTCGGTCAGTCAAGTGTCAGGGGTGAGGTGTGGAGGAAACACTGATGGGAAGGAAAGAAGGGGATAATTCTCATTGTTTTTATTGTCCACCAGGGGTTTACATTCTCACCAAGAGCCTCATTCCCTTGCTGGAGAAGAGCGCAGATCCCAGAGTGGTGAGTCCGGGAGTTTGTTTCCCACCGTCACAACAACCTGCTGCAGCACAGACATTAAAGACTCCTTGTGTTCTGAACACTTCATAGATTTTATTGCTGCACAGGTCAATGTAATCCATCATTTTACTGAACATTTAATGGGTTTGGCCCGTGGCTATTTAATAGTTCACTGCTGCTCACACCACCAGACATGTCCTCAGAAAACATCCTGAAAATGAGTAAAAATGAACCTTTCAGGCACAGAACAAGCTTTTGCCTCACACTGTCGCTTGCTGCAGAGCAAATCTACTGTCTTTATCATTTCCCTGTCAAAATGATTCTGTATTGACCGTCAGTGGTGGAAGAAGTACTCAGCAACTTCTGTGTGGGTTATTTTATTTTGAAATGTTCACATAAAAGATGCAGATGAACATGAAAGCAGCATTTTAGTGGCTTAGATTTGAACAATTTTATCTTCACAGGTTGGTAGTTTAATCTGTTATCATATTTTATCATAAGGTTTTTATGCAAAATCATCATCATAATGGGCTGCAGCAGGTAGTGCGCAACAAGGTTGCTGGTTCGATTCCCGGGTCGGGCCTTTCTGTGTGAAGTTTGCATGTTCTTCCCGTGCATGCGTGGGTTCTCTCCGGGCACTCCGGCTTCCTCCCGCAGACCAAAAACATGCTCATTAGGTTAATTGGTGACTATGAAATTGCCCCTAGGTGTGAATGTGAGTGTGAATGGTTGTGTGCTTGTGCCCTGCGATCGACTGGCAACCGGTCCAGGGTGTACCCCGCCTCTCGCCTGTTGACGGCTGGGATAGGCTCCAGCACCCCTCGCAACCCCGAAAGGGATACACAGTATAGAAAATGGATGGATCATCATCATCATGATATGACATTGGGTTTCACGTCGTGCCCATATGAACCCCAGCTCCCTCTTTCGCCCCTCCCTTGTGTTTCTGTTCGTCTGTGTTCAGATCACAGTGTCATCAGGGGGAATGCTGGTGCAGAAGCTCAGGACAGGAAACCTGCAGTCTGAGAGAGGCCGCTATGACGGCACCATGGTTTACGCCCAGCACAAAGTAAGACGAGAGCTTGAAACCTGCTGATCTGTGACTGACGGACTGTCAGGCCTCACTGTCCTTAAGTGCACTGAGTTTATTAGGAAACAAACAAAACATATAAAATGTATTTTAATGTCAGGTTTATTGTAGAAATATGGTAAATCTATGCTGCATGAATAAAATGCAGGGTCAATATTTGCAGTTTACAGTAGACATTGCAGCTGATTGAGGCCTTTTGTTGTTCACTGAGATCATTCATCAGTCAGTACTGAAATATTTTGTTTACCTTTAGTATAAATGAAGTATCTCATGTAGACTTTGATTATATTATAGCATATGTTTGATTATATACTGACTGTAGAATTTAGTAGAACTGCAATGAAATGTCATAAATGGTGTTTGACCAAATTCCACAGAAGTCAGCTGTTATTCTGCTAGAATCTTTAGGATGAAACTGAAAGATGCTGCAGAGGGAGTTTTGGTCCAAAATCATCACTGAAGAGTAGCAGCCTGCAGCAGCCGTGTCAGCTGAATCCTGTTTTCTATGATGTAGAGAACTGTGGTTCATCATGTGACACCTGAGCATGGATGACTCAAAGCCTGTGTCTGTTTCATGTGTTTTACCTGCTGACAGATCAACCCTTCAGACGCCGCACAGAACTCTCTAAGACATGTGCGTGTATGTGTGTGTGTGTGTGTGTGTGTGTGTGTGTGTGTGTGTGTGTTCCAGAGGCAGCAGGTGGTGATGACAGAGCAGCTGGCAAAGACTCACACTAGCATCCACTTCTCCGTCATGCACCCCGGCTGGGTTGACACTCCAGGTACTGCTCACACACCTGTGACTCGTTCTCTATAAAAAAAAAAAACTAATGGGCCCTGATTTCTTCCTGACACTTCTTCTCTTCCTCTCTGTTTCTGTCGGTGCGTCCCAGCGGTGGCCAATGCCATGCCAGACTTCCACAGCTCTATGAAGGACAGCCTGCGGACCCCGGAGCAGGGGGCCGACACTGTGGTCTGGCTGGCTGTGTCTGAGGCTGCAGCTAAAAACCCCAGCGGGCATTTTTACCAGGGTATGTTGCAAAATTAAAGCAATCTTTGGTGTTTTTATTTACCTGCTCATCTGTTGGAAAAAATAAAAGGCTTGAGGAAACAAATAAAAATACAATTTCAGTCCCCCAAGATGGCAGTAATCAGAAGAGAAAAGAAGAAAACACTGGTGGCTGTGAATCATGTGTTTGTCAGTGGTGAGCTGGCATGGTGTGTGTGTGTGTGTGTGTGTGTGTGTGTGTGTGTGTGTGAGAGAGAGAGAGAGAGAGAGAGTGAGAGAGAGAGAGAGAGAGAGAGAGAGAGAGAGAAGAGAGAGAGAGAGAGAGAGAGAGACGGTTTGGCCTGTGTCCATTGCAGCTGGAGTGGACTGCTTTTGGTGCCAGATACTGCCAGAGAGTACAGTGGCTCTATGAGCACACACACATTCACAGATGCACTTTGGTGTACACGTACACACACACACACACACACACACACACACACACACACACACACACACACACACAAAGACCCCAGTGGCCTTGAAGAGGGAGGCTAATATGTAGTCTAATATGAACAGACACAAACGTACAGTATTTATTTTTATTGTGATATGAGCCAGTTCTGTCTGCTGGTTTATTGGACAACATGCTTGAGTAACAGAAGACCTCCAGTCCGTTTGGATTTTATTGGCCCGATCAGCCTTCATATCTGAGGTGTCTCTCCAGATACCGGTCAAGCTGTCAGTTTGGCTTTTCCCTTCACTTTCTGTCACGTCAACACTCAGTCAGCCAAAGTGCTGTAGGTGCACAAATTGCAGCAGCTGTCAACAAGGCAATATCTAGTACTACGAGGCAACATTGGCAAATTTTGATTTTGGTGTTCGCATGCACGTTGGACAACTGGATCTGGACATGTACAAGAGACACATGTAAACTACAAGAGTGTGCACACAGGGCCGTTCATCAGCACCGTCACACCTGAACTACTGTCACTCCTGTGAGCTACAGCAGCTAGAAGCCCAATGTCTCATACTGGTCAAGAGTTGTTTTAGCAAAAACTGAAAGAAACTAATCACTTCATGGGTTAGTTCTCATGAAGTAATAAGTAACCCTGCTGTTGAATCGCATCAGTTTAAGAGTCGATAGGTTGCTGTTAAACCTACACGCCTTCATGTTAACACCTGTGTTTGTGCACAGACCGAAAGATGGTGTCCACCCACCTGCCGCTGGCCTGGACCCACAGCTCTCTCCTGGAGGAGCAGAAGTTATTGTCTCTGCTGGAGGACTTGGCCAAGACGTTCCAGCCACACTGAGACAGCAGGAGGCGGTCCCCAGCGCACCACCAACACTAACACCACCCGTTCATACTGACCAAGGCTGGACTCAGCATTTCATCCTCCCGATGATGTGACACACTCCAGCAGGGGGAGAAGATCTGGGTCTGTTCTATCCACAGCGTTTGGAGTGTTTACGCTACCTGTGGCCACTGGCTCAAAATGGGACAGAATGAAGAAATACTGTGGGTTCTAAAGCCTTCCAACGCCAGATTAATCTGAGCTGTAACTGAGCAAATGTTCTTTTTGTGAGCTCAACTTTACAAGGACTAAACATGTAATTGTACAAGAGTGATTGATAGTGATGCTGCCTTTAAATGAGCTTTCAAAGGATGTTATCCTGCTGATAGGGAGAGCGCCTTCATACACACACAGACACACACACAATCCAGTCTGTTAGTTTGACTTTATCAAAGTTGTCAATCAGATGGGAATCTGATGTGACCAAAGTCACTCACGCACCCTCATTATTAATTCACAACACCAGCTATGGGTTCAATCTCATACTGTCTCGATGACTCACAAATGCAGTGTGTGACGTGTATTTAATAGCCATGTCGGTAACTTGTGTATTGACTGTGTTGTCGTGCAGCTTCTGTACCGTGCAGGTTGAGCTCAGGCTGGAGATGAAGCGCTCTCTCTATTAGCCGTGTGCCTTAAATACGCCACACAGCAGCATCATTTGACATGTGTAATAAAGCCTGTGTATTTATGACTAGTAATATCTGCCCAGCACCTTTAAAAAGGCCTTTACTGACCGTGACTTTGGCTTGAGTTGATCTTGTAAATGCCTGCTTGAATAAAGAAAATGACTGAAAGCTTTGTGTCTCATTGTGCTGCTGAGTTCTGTCTCACTTCCAGAACAAACCAAAAGGAGTCAAATAAACATGTCAGAATATCTTTATTAAGCATAAATTCTTTAGTCTCTCAATGAGACTACAGCCAGTCCTGTATTGTCAACAAAAGTATTTAAAAATACAATTATTTTGAGATATACATTAACATCATTCTGGAACAGCGAGTGTCTTTGACAAGCATCTGTAGAGAAAAGGTCAAACAGAAATCAGCTTACAGAGTTTGAAATTATGGGCCATGGTGTTGTGGAAAATGAGTCATCTTCAAAGTGATGATGTGGCCTCTTATCAGCATGTAGGCCACCCAGTCTAGTGTTTGATCAACAAGGACGACAACAAGAACATAACTCCTAGAACTGCTGAAAGAAAAGGAAATCTATTTACAACATGAGGAAATCTAGTCCTAATCTGAACATCTATGTCATTAGCTGCACTCATCCTGCATCATACCTTAAACAGCTTGTCCATCTGCTGCAGAGCTGAGCCTCGGCAGACAGAGAGCCTTTTATCACCCAATGAAATCTGTTACAGACATACGCAAAGACTGGAAGGAGCGTCAGCGCCCAGTTAACTGAATAAAGAGAGCTTTGACTCCTGATTGTACGGTAGCATCGTCAATAACCCTGTAGACCCAAGATGATGCTGCGTGACATGAGCTTTTATGATACTTAGGGTTGGACTGATGGATCAGCGTGAAGTGTTGACTGAAGACTGTTCATCAGCCAGTTGATGTGGTCTGCTTCAGCTCAGCTATATTCACATAAAGTGACGAACTCACAGAGAGTTTTCACACAACTGAGAGTGAAGCTGTCCCAGAGTCTCACTGAAGGAGCTCGTGTTGCTGCCTGACTGCTGGATGTGTAAACTGGCAGCTGTTTGCTAACATGTCCAACACCTTTACAATGTGGTAATATGTGAATGTTCTATATCAACACTGGCTAAAGTCACTGTATCTAATGTGAAAGGTGTTGTTTTTATTAATAGATTGATGGGCAACTGCTTGATTCCACGTCACACCATTTGAACTTTAGAAAACGATCTATTAGTGTTGTGTTTTAATGTTGTTTGGAACCAAGTGGAAGGGGACAAATCAATGAATGCAGCTTTAATATATGTTGTAAATGATTTCTGCTGTTTTCGCTGAACAATTTAAGGCAGGATTTGTCCCGGAGCAGCCAGAATCCAGATGTGTGCACAGATAGAAAAATAATTTTGACCAAAATCCATTTGGAGGGACAAAAGGAAGGAAATGCCCAAATTCTTTCAAAATACTGGCAACTGATAAACTGGATCAGTATCAACCTTCAGTCTAACCCTAAGTATGATTGTGTCTAAATATGATGGAGTAAGGTGTTGATGATGGGAAACAATAGCAGTTACATGACAACCACTGCTGTTGCCTGATTAACCAATGGACCTCTGTCCCTGTCAGGGTGTAGACCACTGCATGGTCTGATACTGCAGTCCACTCAGTTTGCACATGCTTCTTTACAGAGAGCTTAACTTGTTCTAGTTTGTCATTACGAGGAAATAAAGATGGGCACAAAGAAAAGTAAAACACCACTTACAATGATAACAGATAAATACTTTACTACAAATATAAATACACACTACATGATCAACAAACTGGAATGTGACTACATTTTGAGATTCCAACGTTATAATGCTCATTTTTCCACTTACAGTAAGGCAAGCGTTAGTCTAACAGTAGAAGATACTAGCTGCTATTTACAGGGACGCTACATCGGATCCAGCTTTTACCCCTCCAAAATCTGAACTGACAAAAGTGTTTAGTTTCATTCAAAGACCACGAGTTGTGCAATTCAGTGCAGTGGTGAGAGCGTGATGAGACGCACAGATGTGTGGGGGAAGCAGGAGAGCTCAGAGCGGACTCTTTAAAAAACAGGATGAAAGAGAGCGAAAACATCCAGCGCTGTGTAATGAGAGTGAATGACCATGAGTGAACAGTCGTAAGCGCTGACAAACCTCTAAAAAGGCTCTGTGAGTGTGTCCTTCTCTGTGTAAGGCTTTTGAAGGAACACAGGCAGCCTTGACCTGACCTGTGACTCAGCTGAGGATGATTCAACACGCCGCCATTTAGTGCTACATTTACTTTAGAGTACCTGTCCAGTACCTAAGTGCCTCTCTGGTGGGAGGGAAATCCAATTTTGCATCAGAAAGAACGAGAAATATTTCTATTTTTGAAATTCTAGATGAAAATAATTCTCACAAGGAATCAGAATCTACCTATGCAATCAAACGTTTGCTTTCACAAAGTGAGAAACATCTGGGAAGAGCTGATGCTGTGTTTCTAAACTCGTTTTTACCTAAATTAAGTGGGGAGATTCAAGCCAATGATGGATTGAAATGTTGAATTCCACTGGTGCACCTCAGGGTGGCCGCGATGGCAACATGTTCCCATGTCATGCCAACACCTGACAAGAACATCAAATGTCTATAGCGGTATCTTTGAATGTATCAAGAGATTTCCTTCGTCTATGAACAAAGAGGCCGTGCTATTGATTTTCTCAGCACGTTTGAGTGATTACACAACACTGGTGGTTACAAAGGACATAAAGAGCCCCCGCGCAGTGACAACCTACTGATGTAAAACCTCCTGAGAGTGATTTAAGGCCAACTAGTGAAAGAAAAACAAACTGAAACGAGAGGAAAAAAGACAGAAAAGGCTGATCACTTCGATCAGCCAGAGTCAATTCAAGCAACTATATTATACACATGATGCAGGGCTATGTACAAGTGATCAGGGGGTTTTGTACATTTTACAGTGACTGAGTAATATGCAGTTATTGGGCCACAGTAATAAGGAAGCTAGTGTGTGTTTGTGCAGGAATGGCAGGTCAGCGATTTAGTGAAACCTAACTTTACAGTGCAAGGGTAATAAAAAAATGACCTTTGTCAAAAGAAGCAGTGGAAATATTAATAGAATGTAAACACTAATATCAATACCATTCCTCCCATAGGAGAAACCATCACGATACATGCACACATGTACACACACACCATTGTGCTTAGGGTTCTGTTTCAGATCAGAGCAGAAAGTCAAAGTTTAGTCTCACACACCTCCATGTGGGACTGACGGTTAGTGAAACTAAAGTCAAATTTATTATGACAAGCAAAAAGGAATGTGGAGGGCTGCACTACCAACACACACACACACACACACACACACACACACACACACACACACACACACACACACACACACACACACACACACACACACACACACACGCAGACATTCACCAAGGGCAGGCCTGGTTGGAGCTGAAGATCCCGGGCGTGATGTAGAGTACAGAGGGGTTTCCATGACATTGGGAGAGTGGGCGGCGCATGTAGTGGGCTGGGCCAATCAGCGGGAAGAGAAGCCTGTTGCTAAGCTACAGCCAACCACCTGCGTCATATCCCAGATCTGTGGAGACAAACAGCCAATAATATTAATGACAGAAGCGTGTGGTGCAAAGCTGCATTGAAGGATTGTGCATTAATACTGAGGGGACTCGGAAAGTGGACGCAGCTGTTTGTGTTACCATGGCAAAGATGTTTGCAGGTGATCTGTCTGATAGATTTAAGACTGATATTCCTGATAATTTACAGCAAATTACGCAATGCAAATAATTCTAAATATAAGAGGGAGGAACCAACGTCCATAAGAAAGTTCTCAAACCATTTTGGTAGCATTATCCATGTTTCTGCCATTGCTCACCATCTCAGTTTAGCATGTTAGCAAGCTAACATTTGCTAATTTGCATTAAACCTAAAGACCAGCTAATTTGTTTTGCAAGTATTTGGTCAAAAAACAAAGAACCAAACAAAGCTGAAATTTTGCCTTGAAGATGGCTTGAGATGAAAAGATAAAGAATCACAAAAGTGATCAGAAAATCATCCCGAATCATTGATCCTCTGAGCACCAAGAAGGTCAAATTTCATGACAATCCATCCAACAGTTAAGAAATTTCCATCGCTTAATCCATTCCAGCAGACCAACTCCACCATCCCAACAGCCAAGGCTTGTGTCATTTCCCCGCTGCAGGCCGTGAAAGGTAGTTATATGAGTACTTCCTGTATGTACTTGCTTCTAACTATGTGTTGTCATATCATATCCTCTGTTCCTCTATACATGTCATTTCTGCAGGGTTTATTTTTTGGGCAGGAAACAAAGGAAGATTTTTCTGTATTTCTGCTTTGAATGATTTATTTAGTTTAGCTGTGATCAGTGTGTGTTAGACACAGCCTGAATGCATGCATGAATTATCTGGTATCAAAGAACTGTTGTTGACCTTAACAATGCGGTCGCTTCCACAAGTGACCATCAGGCCTCTGGACGGGTCCATGTCCATGTGAGCGATGTTGTGTTTCCCCTCATGGAACGTGGCCAATGCTGTTCGACTGCACCAAGCACATACACACACAAAGACAGCATTTGATCAAGAGTTTGCCCTCAGTGCCCTGAAAATAAGGCTCTAATGTGACTAATTACTATAACATTTAGATTAGCCTTTGACTCACTCTTCTTCTTTGATGGTATCGAAGCAGGCATCACACACCCGCACCGGGAACTCGAAGCCCATGATGGGGAACGTGGAGCGTTTAGAACTGCATTTTCCACACACAGCCTTGCCGCACTTTCTGCAGTGGTGCTGTACAAAGGAAAAACAGCCATATATATGAGCATGACAGACGGGTTGAGGGACTCGCAGCTTCTAAGGACACTGGACAGACTCTCCCACCTGTCTGAGCCCCAGGGTCTTCGTGTCCCACATCTGCTTGATGTTCCAGAAGAAAGGCTGCTCACACTTCTGACAGGAGTCGCTGTCTAACCACTGGGGCGCCTGCAGGGACACATGCAGATGGAGGCTTCTATTAAACATGCAGAAACACTGTGACCACTAAATTAGCTCCAAGCGGACGAGTGCTTCAATGCAAAAAGCTTTCAAAACAGAACTGGAAAGGAGAAACAAAACTCTTCAGCAGTTACAACCCACTAAAAATTTGAAATAAAGGTTTAAAGTGTATGAAACTGCATCCCCAAATTTACTTAAGTCTGAGCTGACACCCTTTATTTGTGTGGCAGTTATGTGTAACGGTGATGCAAACCTCTTCTCTCTGTGCGTCCATGTTCCACACTGCAATGCCGCCGTCACCTGAGCACGACAGCAGCTGCCTGGTCAGCTGGAGGTAACGCAAGGCCTGAACACGCTCACTGAGGAAGACAGTGAATACAGAGAAAGCATGAAAGGGGAGATCAACACGAAATCCTAATTTAGACCTGCATTAAGCAAAACTTTCCCAGAGACTCTGCAGCTCGACAGGAAGTTATTCAGCCTATTATTCACCTCATCTCATTTTTTTATTAAGGCTGCACCTTCGCTGTGCTGTTCAGTCTCATCAGCTCTCATGAACACCCACTGGCAACCACTTGTAGCTAAAAACCTCTGAACCCACTTTATGCTAACAGCAGATAAAGTTAGCAGCTAGCTGGTGCACAGAAACTCAACTCCAAATGAATTCTACCAATGAAGTCTGCTTGATATGTGGACAACCATGTGCTGTTACATACATTTTGATACACTAGTAAAATTGTCACCAAAAAGGCTTGAAAAGAGATGAAGACTGGGTCAACACAGTGTTACAGCTCTCATTTAATGGGGGTCTGAGACACAAACCTCTGTAAATCCTGCTCGGGTGCAGCAGGATCCACAGAGGACTGCTCTGACATGCATCAGCGCACATGGGTTTTGTTGAGGACTGTCACAGGGGGAGGGGGGACTAGGAGGAGGTGAAATGTGTATGAAAATTGAGAAGTGGAGATAAAAACAGGGACAGACACAGAGGAGGCTCAAGCAAAGTCAGCATCCATGCATATGCAGACCACCGGCAGACTTACTGGTGTCCCTGCAGCAGTAACGTTCGTCCCTTGCGGCCCCCAATGTCCCACATGATGACGCTGTGGTCAGAGGCTCCTGAGAACAGCAGCCTCTGGACGGGGTCCCACCACAGGGTTCCTATACTACCTGGAGGGACAGAGGCATGAAGAGAGGAAAGTGAGGGACAGTGCCATGGGCTGAACCATTGGCTCCATCTGGTGGCTGCTGGGAGAACGACAGGAAGTTCAGACTCCAGCTCTGTTTCTCCATTGTTGTGCTCCAAACTGATTTCATCTGATGTTTTTATTTGCAATATAAGCTTAAACTATGTTATCAACATAGTAGACATCTATAAAAACACACACGAAAATCCTCATTCTAAAACGAATGACTGTGTATGAGCTGCTAGAGGCTAGCCTGTAAAGCTAGCTAGAAACAAGCCCATGGGTTAGCTTCTTGCTAATTAGCGTACTTGCTAAACTGAAGCAGCTATGCTGTTGTCACTGACAATGCTAACATGTAAGAAAGGTTAAAGGGCTCCCCCAAGAAAGTAACAAACTACATTTATTTCCATACAACTTTGAGGTATTTGCACGAGTTGAGTACGTCTATCTTAATGTGCACTTCCTTCTTCAAACTGAATCTGAAAGCTATACTTGGAAGTTCCTTCTCAGATAAAGATCGCAATAAAATGATGATCAGCGGAACAAGGGAAGTGACATGTCAGAAATTCCAATTCAAGCAAGAACAACAGCAATAAATGTGAACTGCAGTTCCATTTCAGTGATGATGCAGCATATCTCAACACAAGTTGCATGTTTAGGAATGAAGATGAACAGACCAGGCTGCTGCCACTGGTCTGATGAAGGGCGGCTGCAGACAGACTTGCATTCTGCTCTAAATGCTAAACACCATTAGCACACAGCTGTGAAAATGCTAAAATGCTTAAGATGCTTTCACTGTATTTCTAATTTTGTTGAATCGCATATTTCCCAGACAAGCCAGCTTGCAACGACTTAATGTTTTCCATGTTTCCAGTGCAACCTTCAGCACTCAGAGGGAAAAGAACTCTGGGACAGACAATAAAGCTTTTAAAGTTTGATCAGTCATATGATGACTAACAGCCCGGACAGGCCGCGGTGGGATGACTAGGCCAGCAGTAACTGTAGCTACATGAGACACGGGGCCACCACACACAGCAACTTGCTACCATGGAGCCCTGCCATCTAACTGGCTCTTCAAGCTTCCTTGGGTACCTCATCTTATACACAAAGTATAGTATAAAGAGGCAATTCACACTCTGGGATCTGCATTCATGGCCACATTATTGACAATGTTGAGAGCCAATGTGGCTCCTCTGTTGAAGGTTTGTTTCCATCTGCTGGTCAAAGAGAGGGGGGAAATAAAAAGCTGTGATGGTATAAAGGCACAGGCATGTCTGTCTCAGCTGGCTAACCTGCAGCAAATGCGTCTGCAGTAAAAATAGGACTTTTGAGTGGTGGAGAGCGTCATCCCTCACCCAGTTCTCAACCAGCTCACGAGCACATGGACAACACAGGGAAGCGTTTGTGTCTTCAGCTTTGTTGTGAGATCTATTTTCCTGGCACCGCTGTAAGCACACACAACCCTTGAATACAAATCCCATCTGAGTTCATGCTTCGATGAAACATCTGTATTTTGACGGGAGTTTCCAAAGATGACGATGTTCCCATCTGAGCGGCTGGATGCACGTGGAAGCAGCGCAGTTGCAACATCTCAATTGCAAGAAGCAGATATGGGAATTTCCAGAGAAGTGTGAGATAGCAATTTCCATCATCGCTGTTATCAAAACCAAATGATGGGAATTCTTGTGGAAAAGTGGACTCACATCCTGCCAACAGAGCCCTGCTCGCCAGCAAAGTGAATGTCAGACCCCATAAAGCTTTTATGGCAGTGTGTGGTGGCTCAGTGCTAGCATGCAAAATGCATTTCTTGGTCTCTCATTTTCTTGCATAGTGACATCATGAGGAGGAATCTGGCTTGTCTACAGGTCACTGCCGCCACATCTGTGTCTCAGCACCAGAAGCTGTTTGTCACTGACCTCCGCCAGGAGAAAGTAATAGCTGTGTGTGTCTGATTCCTCATGTGTAGGCAGGTGTGCGTCTTTACCTTCATGACCCTTCAGCGTGGTGATGGTGGAGTACGTCTGCCTCTCCAGTTTCAGCAGCGTGATCTGTCCTGAGTAGTCGCCAACAAAGGCATGCTGTGTCTCGTGATCGTATCTGTGCGAGGAGTCAGGGCTGTAACACACTCCATATGCTACCGACAGATGCTCTTATATGCTGCACACACGGTGGGTGAAGGAAGGATACTGTAGGCAGGAGGCCCAGGCGGTGAAGTAGTGTCTCCCCAGCATGCTGCCACTCTGGGTGCACATCCAGCTCACGCTCTTGTCATGGCCGGTACTCACCACCCACTCACTCTCCAGAGAAAACACCATATCTGACACACGGTTCTGGTGGGCTGCAAAACACACACACACACACACACACACACATCAAATGTCATGGTTGATAAACAACAAACAAGATTCCGTTGGACTTTATGTCCGAGCAGTCCTGGATGAGTAGCATCTAAGACTAATTTGCCCTTTCCATGTGCGCATCCCATCTGCTTAGTGTCGCTGTAATCCAGACTGAGACAGACGAATCCCTTCAAACCATTTGTACTCCCATTAGTCTTAATGGCCCATCTGTGGATCGTCGCTAAAGGTGATCAACTTTCTGGATTCATCGTCTCTACAGACTGCAGGGATTTAACCGCTTTTGAAACACTGTCCTGTTCAGAGCAGCTCTGTTAATATCAAATTCAATACCAAAACCCTGCTCCTGCTTATTTATGCAATATGTAAAACTTCTCCTTTCAAGATTAGTAAGAGATATTCCATCACACTCAAAGCTGCATTAACGGATTTTTCTGGCCACTTGGGGGCAGCACAACAAGCCTTGATTGCCGTATTGTCACCTGATGAAGCTCATGTGACGAACATACAGGGAGAGGTGTTTTATTTACACATCAGCACATACATTAGCAGGTTTCAGAGCTGTGTCCCTGGACACCCCATGAGTGAAAGTCTAATATTTGAGCTCTGGTTTGGTCTCCATCGCCTCCTGGGGGAAGTTTCTGTCTCCTTAGCTGTTAAATATTCATCTACTTTATCTTTATCTGACTTTAAAGGGGAAATTGAACTCATTGGTGCACAGTGTAACAGCTAACATCACATGCTATCTGGTCAGGCTTTATGACTGCATTACGCTTCACTCAGAAGTGCCATACTGGATAAATCAAGTCATTGTGGCTCATCGCTGATAACTAAAGCTCAGAAAAGAGTCATTTCTTTCTTCTTCAAGTGCACAAAGCAGAAAGATTAAGTATCAGAGCTGAGGCCAATAAAGACATTAGGCTGTATTTTCTGTTTAAGCCTGTACTACTTTAATCAATGATCAGATGTGTCATGCCTATTCAAGCTAGCACCATAACAGCTCAAAATACTAATTCAGAGTTTGGAGTGATCCTGCAGTTCAACATGCTGATCTGTACTCATGCTGCTTCCTGTACACTGTGCTTGAAAATGCAGTTTTTAGCATGCTGACAGGTTCCTTTTCTCTGCGGCTTTGTTATCTATGTTCTCCACTTCGTGTCTATGCTGTAGGCTTCTGATGGGAATTTATAGCCCTTAAATTTTTAGGCGAAGCAGACAAGATTTAACTTCTTTTCAGGAAAAAAGTGGCAGCAGTGTAGAAGCTCATGAAAAAGTGAGTGAATGACCTTTTTCTATCACCCTGACACCAAAACTGACATGAAAATCTCCAAATAAATATCGAATAATTACATAAATATAAAGTGGGAGATTTACAGAAACTGATTTAGAGAAGTTTTTTTCTGTGTAAGGACCCCCATGCCTGCAAGATGCCCTGGTACATCATAACAGAGCTGTTATTGCTAAGTCATTAATCTAAACTACAGAGATGAACGCATTTTCCAAAATCATGCTGTCATATCAGTTTAGAACCGAGCTGTTCTCCATCATTGCTCTATGGTGACGTTCGGCCCTGCCTGTCTCTGAAACACACAGACACATCGTAGCGCCCGTTTGATCTGACTGAGTCATGTTTGTGCTCGGCTCTGCAGCTTGCTTTTGCTACAAGTGGTAGAAACCAGACGGAGCATTCCAGTGGTGACGCTGTGTTTTGCCCTCAAGAGCAACAGGCCGGCCATTTTCCCCAGAAGCTAGATTTTCCACCGAGGAGGCTCAATGGCTGCTGATACAGTCACAGGAACTGTGCTGTTTTCATAACCTACCAATTATGACAATATGACCAGAGACAAAATCAAGAGGTTGGGCTGCAACTAACAATTACTTTCAGTATCGATTGTGGAAAGAATGCATCACAACTTCCTGGAGCCTGAGGTGACGGCAAGATGTCTTAGTTTGTATCATCTACAGTTCAAACCCAAACATGTTCACTTCACAATGAAACATGACAAAGACTGTTTGCACAGAGCTTCAGTTTGGTTCATGTTTGCAAACACTTGCTACTTGACCGAGTACATACCACGACAAGAAATTCGTGACCGAGCTTTACTTTGCTTACGCTTTTATTAAATATTTCAGATTTTTCAAATGAAAAAGGTCAATTTTGATGTTGCAGTTTGCAATCGTTTGACTGACTGAGTCTGTCAGTCAAACGCAAACATCATAATTTGGCCCGTGTGTGTGTTTCCTCTACTTGTTCTCACCTGGATACGTTTTGACGTGGTTCATCTTGTTGAAATCTTCCGAGATGAGAAACTCCTACAAGGCAAGCAAACACACACACAAAACAAGTTTCTAATCAAATAACTCTCCTGCTCCCACAGCCTTTTGAAGGAGTTTAAATATTGAAACTATGCTCCTCTTAAACACGACATGCAGATTGATTTTTTTAAAAAGTGAACTGTTTGATTAACCAAAAGAGAGAGCCGGGAGCGAGATCATGAAGCAGCATGTCTGAGTCATGTGCACTCACCACAACAGCTCCGTTGTCCTGGCCGATGAAGATGCGTCTGCTGTCATGGTGGTACGACATGCAAGAGCATGGAGCTGAAGGAGCGGCAAGAAGACAGCCGCCATGAGCAGGGAAACAACAACGACAAACAACAGACAAGCATGTGCATACACACACATTTCTGATCCCTCCTTCCACTGAAGGCTTACTTACAGGAGACTGTGTGGTAGATGCTGGGCCAGTACTGACCGCTGTCTCTTTTCAGCCACACTCGGATGGTTCTGAAGGAAAAGGTCAAAACATCACATTAAAAGCACTATTTCATAGAGTTTATGGTTCATTTCTCATCTTTATCTCACTGTTTGTATGCATTGAGACAAATACTGTATATAGTTGATGTAAAAATTATACTTTTCAATGGAAATACCCAATAGAAGTATCCCCTGAGGAAAGTCCTCATTGAGGACTGGGCTTAATCCTGGTCTGGGAAACAAGCCCTAATTCTCTTTACACACAATGCTTGATTCTGTTCAAGAAAGAGCACTGAAAGCAGTGGGATGACAGATTTATTAACAGTCTGTTGAAATCATTTCTACTGGTGAAAAACTATTCTTGGCAGGTTTTTCAGCATCATCTGAATGACACTCCAGCCATGCGCAGACGCTTTGAAACACCTTCGATTCTTCCTTGATTCGTTGTGTTTCGGTCAGTGCTGTTCTTTCATAGACTGTAACACTTTCCGACATGCATAAGAAAGAAACTGGATGACTTTGCATATGTGCTAAAAAACCACATTTCATTTTCAGTTCATTCAAAATAAGCTTCCGCCAACAGGAATCATGCTTAAGGTTTTACTTCTTCTCCAGTAAAATGTCTGCAAAGCATCAATGCCATCAAAAGCACCACCAACTGCCCTGACCTGTTTCATCAAGCAAACTCACCCCACAACTTCCCTTTTGCATATCAAGTGTGTTAGATGTTTGATGGGAGCTGCGTCACATTTCTTCACAGCAGCCAAGTTCCTTTATGTTTAAATGAGGATGTTGCTTCTTCACACTTGTAACCAAGCACAACAGCTCTAATACCACTTCCAGCACAACTCAGTGGCTGTGATGGACTGATAGGACCACGCTCACACCTCCACCGCTGAGAGGGTCCTGCCACGGTGAGAGCAGGTGAAGAGGTCTGATAAATTGCAGTGGGGGTGCTGCCTTCACGTGTTGTTGAAAAATTAACAACTTAACGTTGTTAATCGCTCATGAACGCCACAACAGAGGGTATGTGGTGTTCAGGGGGCCAAAGATCGCAGCCATTTCAACAAGTATTAAATCATACGTGGGTGCCATACATTACAAAGCAACTTGTAAATAAGATTAACAAACATCTTCTGAGGCAATTTACCTTTAGTTATTGTATTCAGCATCACAAACAGCTGCCAGTAAATTAATACTTTTATTACAGTACAAGGTCCAGACAAAGGCATCTTTGAGTCACATACGAGGAGACCATAAAGACAGCAGTCGGTAGTTTGGGAAAGTAACGTAATGTTTACGATGAAAAGCAGCTAGCTAGCTAACATTACTTCAGCCATTACAGGCTAACACACTGAGATGCTGTTATGGGTCGTAAAACCCAACATTTCAGACTAAAAACCAAATCTTCTAATGTTATTCCAGTCATACGTTCGCGGATACTTTATGGAAACGACTTGATGAATTTCTATCCCCTCACACTCCTGTGCTAACCTTAGTTATACATGGAATACTGCAACGTAAAAAATAAAGAAAAAATAGAAAGGCAGACAGAAAAAAGAAAAAACTCTCAGAGAGAGAAAAGTATTTCGTGTTACCGTTGAAACCTTAGCGCCAGGAATTATGTGTGCAATGACCAGCAAATAGACCGAGCCCGCTAGCTACTACTGTTGCGCTACCGTTAGCCTGCTTTGAAACTCACCTGTCCTCGCTGACCGTGATCACTCCATCCTCTTTAGGTATTAAAACGGCTGCGTTGACAGCGTCTGTATGTCCCTCGATCTTGTTCAAAAGAATAGGTCGAGCGGTTTGAGGCCTGGAATGAATCTCCGCAGCCATGGTTTTAACTAGCCAGCAGTGTTTTCCTTCAGCTGGTTTTCCTCCTCACTCGCCAGTAAAGGAGGATCAGCTGACACCCGGAGACCCTGTCAGGATTACCGTAACGGCTGCAAGCACGCGCCCAACAAATTCAGACTGGAAACAACTGATCTGGGACAGGCTGCTGGGTCAGAGCATTAAAGAGCCTCTAACTTTAGATAGGAAAACACTGGGATACATACAGTAAAGCAGTGTGAAATGAAAACACTAGGATACATAAAATATAAGCTTGTACAGAGGTATGCATATATAGGTTTTAGTGTAAATATATAGTTCCGGTATAAGTAATGCTAATAGTAAGACATTACATACCAAATAAACAGCTGGAGGTATGATAGAAATACAGTGTATATGCACATTATATGCACAATAGTATAAACAGTGCAGGTAAGTGTTTGAGCAGTTGTGTGTGAAATGAGAGGCAGACAGTCGTAGAGCCTAAATGTGACTGATCCCATTGTTTCTAATTGATAATATGGAACCACAAAGATTTAAAGTGTGTCTTTACTGTGTCAGACCTGTACTAGAGCTGTAAGTACTAGAAAAGAGAATTAAACT
This sequence comes from Chaetodon trifascialis, assembly GCF_039877785.1. Taxonomy (NCBI): domain Eukaryota; kingdom Metazoa; phylum Chordata; class Actinopteri; order Chaetodontiformes; family Chaetodontidae; genus Chaetodon; species Chaetodon trifascialis. The sequence continues at coordinate 6,585,410 of NC_092064.1, read as the reverse complement.
TCTAGAACAACAAACTCCAATTCCAGATTTCCTTCTGATTGCAGAACTTTGTACAATTCTAAATACAGAATTGGAGTTTCATGTTTCAGACCAGACAAACATTCACTTAAGGATTCTAAGATGTTATATTACATTTGTAGAACTGGAGCATCCACATCTTCACATTAAATTGCGTTCGCTTCCAGCTCTAGAATTAGAATTTCCAATGCAACAGGAATTTCAAACTCAAGTCTGCAATATTAAATTGAAAATGTAAACAGAGCACAACAGAATGTCACATGTAGACAAGCATTCCCTTTTCAGAAACAGTCACGAAAAATAAATAAGTCAAAATCATTGATGTTATAAATAGTATGTGTATTTATTTGATCAAATATGAAGCAAGTATGATAACAGAAGACTTCCTCAGTGAGGGTAACTGAATGCATGGTGTTCAAGATGTGACGTCCATAACTTGAAACTTAAACAGACTGGAGTGACATGACTTGAGATGGAGAACGTTTAAACTGAAACAGTGACATGATAACAAACTGATTATCCTACTCCAGAGTTGAGAAAATACACAATTGACATTCAAAGTCTTTTAAAAATGTAATAAATTCCCCAAAAAAAGTATACAAAAAAATTAAAACAGCTGGAAAATTTAGTCAGCAAAACATTTTATAAAGCATGTTATGCATTACAGAAAATGGGTAACATAAAAAGCAATATTTAAAACAAATAACATATGTCCACACTGTACATAAGTCTACAGCAAAGTTTATGTGTGTGTGTGTGTGTGTGTGTGGGTGTATGTGTGTTCATGCATGGCAGTGTAGAAGCATTTCCGGTGCTGGCCTATGATGTTACAGTACCAGAGGCTGAGCAGCGATGGCTGGGCTCAAGGTTGGTTGATCTGGCCCATAAAGAGAACGGTACCTGGGGACAGAGACAGGGACAACTCATCAGAGCCAGGCACCACTGTCTTTGGGACACACGCTTTCAATAAGTCTAATCAATAGCCACATTTCAAAAGGTGACATGTCGAGTTTGTTCCTCTAGTTTCGAGGTGAGTAGACCCAGATAGAAATAGAAGACTGTACCTGTTGGGTTATGTCTGATGAGGAAGAGGAAAGGTCTGTCCACTGTGACCCAAGGTGGAGAGGACCGAGCCAGCAAAATGGCAGCTGAACACAAAAGAAAACACGCTGTCAAATCACCATCATCATGTCTGAGACTACAAGAGCTGTCAAAAGTTTGAATGTTCCTTAAAAAAAAAAAAACACGTGGGTTCAAACTATTTGAGTATCTATTTTTGTGCATTATGTCCACAAGACGGAAAACTAACACGAGAGACATACCACTTAAAATAATGTCCTCTACTGTGTTTCTTCTACTCGTTTCAGCTTGGTTTCATTTTCAATCAATGAAAGTGACGTAATGTGCAAAGAGTTTCCAGTTGGTTTCAGTCACTTATTGTCTGATTATGGATCCTATTTCCCCATGTTTTCTGTGTCCAAGTGACTAATGGAGACAAAAATCTTTGAAGTCTTCTCAGTATTTAGCGAGAGTGCTGCAGCTGGCAGCCAGGAAACACGCTGCAATGTAATCCCTGAAGACATTTTGCTCACGGTTCCAGCGATCACCACTAACTCTCAATTGGTTGAAATAAATTCTTAATTCAATTATATATTCTAATATAAATTTTGAATATTTGCTGAGAGCCAAAATAAGAGTGTAGATTACTGTTATGAATGTACTAATAGCTTAAGTACATTATCAGCCTGTATACAGAATGTTCTCATAAAGTAAGCATATAGCTTTGTGTTACGCTCAGCCTTTAAGTCCATGACAAGGCTTACAGCACAGATACTCACTAGTGGCAGCTGCTGCCTTTGTTCCATCTTCATTCACCACGATTTTGGCTTTCTGGAGCGCCGTGGACACATGCACAGGCTCAGCACCTGAGAAAACAGAAAAACTGTTCATTTTAGCTTTAGACACATACAGAATGTTAGTTCATAGATAAGCTGCGTCTCTTATTATCAATCTGATATTGATCAGCCAGTGCTGTCCACATCATAGACTTTATAATAAATCACAGATGGATGTGCTGTTATTATTCTTATTGACACCTTGAGTTTGGTGACTGTTCAATATGAGCTGAGGTCCAATTGAGCCAAACACTAACAGCACCTGTACGGGGGTGCAGAGAGCTTTGGTGACTGTCATCCTGTGTCATTGCTGCTACATGGGCCCATGTGTGGAAATCTAATTCCAGTGACTGACAGCAGGTCATGGAATGCTTTCCTGAACCTTATGTGTGCATTTATCTTCTCTGGTGTCACAGACAGCTGACAGGAGAGTAACTGATGACGAGTGTGATTACGAGTGTCATATGACCATCATAATAGTGCTGAGGAAAAGTTGCAGTGTGGCTGTTTACTTACTGAGTTACAGTATAAAAGTATGAGCGTTGTACCACATGACACCACACGGTGTCGCTAGAGTGAAAATCCATATTTATCAAACAGAAACTGGTTGATTTTTTTCCCCTTCAGTAATCCTGTGAACTCCTTTTTTTTACACCACAAAGCCACCACACATTTACACCACAAGATGGCACTAGAGCCCTTCAATCAGAGCTCCTTCCAGTCCATCTCTGAGTGTCAAGATGAGGGAAAGAAAGGGAACACAAGAGATTCTGCTGTTCACACTGGACAGCTAGACACAATTCATACTTCTTTCTGGCTCTGGCAGTAAACAGCCAACAGCGCTTTCATATTTCCAAGACTCCCTCATATCCAAATAAAGCTGCTGCGAACACACGGAGGCACTGCATCACTTGAGTACCGACTGTGCTTTCACTCACAGAGATGTCTGAAGTCAGCTTTGTTCTCGCTGAACATGTCTGTTATTCCCAGCGCTGAAAGGGGCTCTTTCAAATCCACCTCCGCATCAGTCGTAAACCTGCAGACATAAACACACACATGCACGCAATGTTTAGGCCACATTCAGCCAAAGAAGATTTAAGAGCAACTGTTGCATGTGTGGGTCTTACTTGGGGATGAGCAGGCGCACTTTTCTCATGTGCATCAGTTTGGTCCAGCTCTGCACCGTGGCTGTGCTGATGTGTGGGACAACGCGGGACAGAGGCGTGTCCTCTTCAGAGGGCAGGACAATCAGCATGCTGATGGTGTTGCCGTGATAGGGCAGCTCAATCACCTTATACTTCAGTCCCTGAGGCGTGGTGGCCAATCCTGGCAGGCGTGGAGAGGGTTAAAGGTTAATCATTTCAACGGTCAGGTGATGATGAGGATGAAACTTGAGTGATCTTTACAGCTTCTTCCTACTATTAAACCTTTCGCCAAGACACGCATGAGTGACTGGGGACCATGACACTTCCCCTGACTTTGTGTACATCTGACTACAGAAATAAATTCTTATTAACCTCTTGCTTTTAAAGGTCTTCTATTCACACATGTGAAACTCACACCGCTTCTCTCTTGTGTTTTAGAGACTGCACAACCCATATTTCCTCTTCCTCGTGATGCAGGAAGAATGAAATGAAATGACCATTTTTCTGCTCTACATCTGCAAATTCTGGTCATTTTATCCCTATTTTTCTTTGCATGAGCTGATGTACTTACAGAATTTACTTAGTCTCCATTTTGCCAGGATTTTCTGTTGAAGAACTGCATTTCTGTGGCTGACATATTTTCTTTGCCTCTATGTCCATAGTGACTATAGCTATTTTGATTTATTTAAATAAACTAGAAATGGAAAATGCGTCATTTCCCGACGTCAAACGGATTCTTCTCCAGAAAAGACCTACCAGACAGCAGATGTTTATCACAGCAAATGCAAAAGACTCTCTTGAACAGGTTGTTAGTAGGAACGATATTGTGTTATCAGCAGGGGGGGAGTAGCCAAACAGTGATTACAAAGTCCTGACTTTTTAAATAACACATTTCCATCTTGTGAGGCACTTAGCTGCAAAATAAGCATGACAAATGTGCAGTTTATCATGAGAACCAGACCCCAGACATCCTTTTTCATACTTTATATGGCCATTAAAGTAATCACAGCACACAATGTTCTTTAGTCATTCAGCCAAGTATGTGTAAATCCCATCATATGCATAAAAACATAACTGTGTCAAGCCATAGCCAAGTGATTTAGGGCATGTGTTCTCTTTAGGAAGTGTGGAAATTTAGGGACGATCATCTGATCGACAAGTCACAGACTTTGTGCATGGCCTTAATTTAACTCTAGCACTGCATGAGAATCTATCCGCAGCACTCACCATGCTAACACTACTCTGACAACTCACCTAAATATAGATGACTGACTGGTGTATCATTTCATTTCACACAGGACTAAATAATGTCTTACGGATGTGGCAGGTCTCAGCGTGCGTTTCCTTACAACTCAACACAAGCTGTCCCATGAATCAGAAATTGGCAACAGCTGGGATTGCATCATAAAAACAAACTAAATTAAAAACAACCTGATCGTTAAATCGACAGTCTATCAAGAATAACAGCTGCTTTTTGTTGCCATTTGTGCAAACTTGATTTGGTGATGGTTAAACCACAGATCGTCAAAGAAGTGCATTCAAACTTAGTGTTAAGTTAAGGGCACCCTGGGGAGTTTCTGACCAACTACGAGTCAGCAAACATGGATGTAAATGATACAGGACTAGACATATCTAAAAAGTGACTTTGCAAATGTTCTATAAGGAAGGAAATGCATGCAGCACACTCATTGGTCCTCAAGGAATCGCACGGGGAACCTTTCAGTTACCACTCATTCTATTCTACTATATGGAAAAGCCACTAATCTGTTATCTAACAAATCTGCAATACTGTATGACTTTACCTCAACAAATCTGCCCATGAGGCATGTTGAAAAAATAACACCAATTTCTCATAATTCATGGTGAAAAAACAGAATGGTCCTATTATAGAAACACACACTCGTCTTATTTAACTCATCTTCACTGACTCCTGTCACTCATAAAAATGATAACCATCATTTCAACAGTCTGAATCTACAGCATCTAATTCTGGAACGAAACATCAACAAATGTCATTTGGTGGTCATTTGATGTGATGAAGAACATCTCTGAGCATCATGATGCATCTAAAAAATTAGATTGTAAAGTCACTGACACTGAACAACTGCTCAAATTAGAAACATGCAAACAGCAGGCCATCAGTGGAAGCCTCTGCCACATCACTGCTCACCGATGTTGAAAACCGACAGCTGGGACATCATTGGAACTTTATATACATTTCCATTGCCCCCATTGAAGGGCCTCATCTTGGTGTTCTCGGGCTGGAAGCGGGACTTCCATAAGCCTTTGAAGTAGATTGAGTTGACAGCGACCAGACGGGTCAGAGCCGAGTCCAGCATGTCTGCTTTGATCAAGCTGGGGATGTGACCTGGATAAATATGCAACATGGGATCATTATTCAGTCAGAAAGGTTTGATAAAAGCCACCATCATTTCTTATATTCACTTCAGCACAGATGAGCAAGTACAAATGCAGCATCGTATAGGAACACTCCAATCTACACTGAAGAAAAGTGACGGCATTACAAAGCTTTACAGCTGAATGACAGCTTCAGTATGGGTTTGCATTTGTTGTATGAATGCAGTGTTAACTAGCCTCACAGGTAAGTGTACAGAGGCCAAAACAACTAACTAATGATTAAAATACATGCACACATCTGTAGCTCACACCTGTCTCTATGAGGGCATGTTGAGATTACTTGATATCGTGTATACAGCTGTTAGAAAATATCTACCTTTGGTCTTATTGTTGACCCATGCATTGATTTCATCTGCTGCTCCCTGGGGGTTGCTGAAGTCCAGGCTCCTGCTCTCACACTGGAAGTTGGCTTTGTTGGTGGCTACAAAGGCCTCCTCCATGGGGAAGCCCTGCTGGCTGAACATGCCATTGGCAATCAGCACAGTATCCTGGTTGGCCTTCGCTGTCAAGGTCTTGTGCAGCTTCTTCAACATCTTGTACGGCCCTGTGACAGTTCATTTTGAATTATTTCTCAATTATTGCTTCAGGGTTAAGTGTTAAAGAAAATGTTTGAAGGCCCATCTGGCTACAGTGAGCAAATTCTAATGATGAGACTTTACCATTCTTCTTGTAACGCAGCGCATTCAGAACCTGCTTCCGGGTCTCTCCATGGGCTCCTGATAGCAACATCCCAAGGATGGAAGCTACCCCGTGGGGAGAAAGCACCACATTTTCCAGCGGCTTGGAGCGGACCACTTGCTGAAACACCTGTATGCCGAGATCAGAGCCCCGTTCGCCGTAGGATGGAGCCTGAGACAGCACACCCTCATGGCCATACAAGGTCACCAGCGCAACCAGGCACAATAACGAGAGACGCTCCATTTTAAACTCACACCTGGTGACAAACAAAGAACAAAAGAGGCATTTTGCAGAAACCATGGCAGTCTCACCTGTTGATTTGTTCTCCAGCGCACAGACTGATTATTGGTCGCTGACCTCTGAACAGATTTGTGAAAATCCGTTTAAAAACACTTCTCGCAGAGTTCCTTTTATATTACTCATCTTGGTTAACCACAGTCATCTCATGCACCTTTGCTCGTCCTCAGGCACTGGCCCCCGTTTGTCCCATACTGCAGGCTCTGACTAACTCTTACTCACACTCTCTAAATATTACAGTCTAACCATAATTAGCCTAGTGAAACTGGGCTGTTCCTTCATTACAATTTTAGACCGAATTAAATCTTTCAGGCCATTTTAGGAAAGTGATTCAGCCTGCACCCCACTCACTGAAGCACTGTGAATGTAGCCTCAAGAGCCAGCCAGGATGGCTGCTGGCTGACGGGCTGGCTTAGAGGGACATATTCTGTGATCATCTATGTATTTACTGCTAATCAAGCTGGATTTTTCGACAGTTTGGTCTGAATTGTTATTCGGTGATTGGATGTGCAGTTCAGTCTCTGGGATTGTTCTTACAGCCGTTAGAAAACGCAGTCAAACAGCTTTGACACGGAGTTTGTTGTATAGAGAACCAAACTTGATTTACAAACATCTGACTTGAGATCAGTGTACGAATAATGGTGGTGTTTGACAATAATATGGCCAACCAATCAGCATTAGTTTCAATAGACCTGCTTTTTTTAACGCTACAACACTTATATATATATATAATGTAGCTTTTTTAATGGAAACGTTCCAGGAAATCCAAATTATACTCATACGGAGGTGATGTTTGCCAAAATATCTGGGGGGTTAGAGTTTGTCGTGTGTGTGCCAAATGTCCTGGACTGGAGCACTCACACAAATGACAAGAAGCCATTCTTCTTGTTTCTCACACATTAAAACTGCACCCAGTCCTGCAGAGAGTCCCAGAGAAGAGCTGAACGCTGCACGAGAGGCGCACTTTTCGCTCCAACTACTGTAAAGAAGACACGTTCACGTACCTCACACTTACAGAATAACGGGTTTCCTGTGGTACGTTTGTGTTAAATTAGCCCACCTGACGGACATGCTATGCATTCTTTAATTCCAGCTATATAGTCATTGTATCGAAACGGGAGGGCGCAGCGTAGTGTTGAGCTCTGGATAACGTTTGGACCTGTTTACAGCGGCTGCACCAGCGCGTTAAACGTGAAAAAACGCCAGTCCTTACCTTTGACGAGGTGACGTTATTTCGACCTATCCCGCAGGTGAAACTGTAACCTTGTTAGTCCGCTTTCCGTTGCGGTCCAAACGAGACTCGAAGCTTTGTCCGCAATGAGAATAGTGAAAGTGGAAACTACTACTGACTCCACCGCTGCTTCACACGGACTTTATTGGCCTCAACTCCGCCTTCTGACCAAACAACCGAGCATGTAGCTGCCGGAGTGTCAAGATTAGACTAACAGAAAGGGAGCTTCCGGTAGACTATCAAAATAAAACCAAAGTGATGAACACATTGTTGATCATATTGTTGTCCATGATGCTTACAGCTTCACACTAATGGTCGATCGATATGGGCTTTTTAATGGCCGATGCCGGTGAGTATAGATGGCTACTCTGTCTACGACTAAATAAATGTCCACAGGTCATCAAAAAACGACTTTTTTTAAATAAAAAAAGAAAAGAAACGTGAAGTTTTACTGCACTTCTTTACATTTATCAGCGGACAGCATGATCTGAAAATGTATACATTTGTATAAATAATAATATACAAACAATGTTTATGTTTCGTCCCAATGTACATTTATCTCACACTAATGTATTGTTCACTTAATAAAATAAAACTGCACCGTCTCTGACGTGTCCACATAAACTTGTTCAGCATTTTGTTGAGTGCATTTTTCATGAGTGCAGGCACCGGCTGATTATTTATTATATCGATTATTTCAAAACTCCAGATATCAGCCAGATCAGATAATCAGCCTACCACTACAATATAATGCCCACAATTTCACATTGTGATACAACTTTGTTGTACTTTGCAGAGTTTTCCCAAAGCAGCAACCACTGGGGCTGAAAAATGAAGCCATGGATGTGCCAAAAACTACACTTCCTCGAATGGCCGTTTGAGGCTTGGTGAGTCAATCCCCATAGATCCCAACTTTACAGCAGAAAAAACAAACAAAAAAACAAACAAACAAACAAACAAACAAAAAAACACATTTAAAGCATGGTACAAAAACAGTTTTGGTCTCTATTGCTATTTTTCCCCATTTGTGACAACTGTACAGAGACATCTTTATATCACTCACTTGTTTAAGTTACATTAAGTTTTAAAGTAAACAGCTAGCCGCTAGGCTTCAGCAACCCGTCTTCATTTAGCCCGCCTCTTCTCCAACCACAGTCCACGTCTCTGCCCATTACTGGATTAGCCGGGAGACAGGTGGAGTCAGACACTGTCATTGAATCACAGTGGCTATTCAGGAACCTATGGGTGACTTCTCAGAGGCTACAAAAAAAAAAAAAAAAAAACCTCTGGCCAACTTGAGGCAATAATTTACAAGGTGTTTACAACAGGAAGTGACTGATGGAGAATATTTAGAAACGTATGAGCAATTATCTTAGTTATGTTTTGTCATGGTCAATGGAAAATTACTGCAGGGCTCAAATCTAAGGCAAAGCATTAACACCACCAGCATTCTCAGCTCAGATAAAGAAAGTAAATGGTCTTATTGTTCTTTAATATTACATTTTGTGGAACAGAGTGATGATTAACAAAATACTAACTAGTCAGTTTGGTAGGTCTCATATAACATTTTATAAGCGTTTGCTCTTAACGAACTCTGCAGTGATTTTCTATTCACATAACCTCCAAGTCATAAAAAACATGCAGGTAAATTCTGGCATAGCTTGTCCACAACCGACACCCATTCACAAATAACCACCTGATGCTTTTCTATTGGATGAGGTGATACAGTTGGGTGGCGGCACACACACAAACACACACAGCTCAAAAGAGGCTGAGGCTCAATTACATCCCCGCTGCAGCCAAAGAGGGATTATGAGTAGGTGCATGAGGGTTTGAATTACAGGGGATTAAAGGAGAGCGTATTGGCAATTACAACTAAATCCATCATAAATATTTACCATAACAAAGACTGGATTGTGGGCTGCATGTGGCAGGCATAATACAGTATAGTTTGCATTCACACTTTGTTGGCTGAGCCTCTGCTTTAATAGATTAATTTCACATAGCCTCTGACTGGAGGTGGAGGCTTAAAGAATTCACTGCCACAGTGAGGGACACCCATGGTGGGGCTGGATTCAGAGTCTGCAGTCTTTGTGGGTGTGTGGTTTGTGCTTAGAGCGGGGGTCTTGCATGTCCAGCTGAGACCCAGAGATGGGACTGTTGTGAAAACAAACATTGTTAAGCAAAGTGGGGTCATTGTGTCTGTGCTTTGAGAGTTTTGAGGAGGTAGTGAATGAACACAGCTGTGTACTATCGTCATGCCTCGCAAGGCCACTTCTATTTTCTAAACTAAATCCATCTCCTTCAACACAACATGGGAGAACATTGCAATTACACATTTTCCAGAAATCTTTGAGTGTGCCGAACACATCGTCTGTGGGTCCTGCTGGAGATATCATCACACTCCTGTGCAGCAGCCAAGACAACATTTTAGTTACATCCTTATCATCAAACAAGACTAAGCTTGTTCTGAACAAGACCAGATGTGTGCATGTTTGAGCAACACGTATCCCATGCAAACACATGAACTGGAACTGTTTCTGGGCAAATTCTCTGCTGTAAAGTTGTGTCTTTGTTTCACTGCTGCCTGTTTAAACATGATTTTCAGCGTGTTGTGGAGCCCTGAAATGCTACAGTGAAGTGGAAATGTGTGCAGTGAGGATGCTGATGAACTGACTGATTCACTTCTGTTTTGAAAGCTCATAAAATTCCCAAAGGGTTACTGTAAAAGTCTCTCAATACGACATGTATTTGTCAAGAGCTGACCAAACAAAGTGTCCTGTGCACAGATAAGATTGGTCAACACTGCAATAATGCAACAAAAGGCAGTGACATTGTATACTGTATCCAGAAGCAAATGTTGTGAAATATCCAGCTTCACATACTTTGTTGTTGTTTCGATAAAGAAGAACATGTTCTCAGAAAATGGGATGTCATTGAATGTGCTTTTCTTTTTAACAAGTATATATGGATGAGGCTACTTGTTGCTCACTGACCAACTATTCTACACCAAATCTGAGAAAGTAAACTCTGCTGCTGCTACTCCTGGTTTAATGCATACTCGACCCAGAAAAGAGCCCATGAAATATCTCTAATCAACTATTATATTCACCTTTGCAATGTTAACTCAGAAAGAAACTGAAAACGCAGAGAGAAATCAGCTTCTAGAGTCATAAAAAACATTTATTCATCAGCTCAAAATTGTCTCACTCCTTTAAAATACCTGAACTTTGTACCTACTAAAACTTGTGTAAAGTGCCTTTTCAAGCAGTCATAAGCGTTGCAGTAAAATAAGCAGTCTTACTCCTGTGTCAACGATTTGGACAAAAGACTAATTAGTTTGCTTTGCACAGCCATGGATTGGCCCGTTCGACCATCAGTCATTGCTTCAACCACTGCTGCAGAAGTAAGAAGACGTGGTCTCGAGCCAGAACTAGCTGGCGGGGATCCTCAGTCCTGGCAGGGTACATGTTGGCACAATGGGCTGTTCCTGGATCAGAGAAAAAAAAATATAAATATAAAGGATACAGCAGCAAAAACAGTAAAACAGAAATTTTCTGAGTTACAAGAACAATTATGCGCCTAATAAAGCCAGAGTTGAACAAGTAACCCATTGTTCTACTCTGAAACTGTTACCTGGAGTGTGTAATGTAAAGCAACAACAAACGAAATTCAGCCTTCACTTCAGCTGTGTGACTCGGCTGATTTTAAACCCGGAAATACACTGATTCAAAAAGTTCCAATGGCTTAATGATTGACTTACAAGGCACCTGCTGTACCTGTTGTACATAGACAATATGGGCAAACTGGGCTCATCGCAATCACATTTGAATCACTTTGGCTTGTCTTGAACTGCGTGCTGACTCATACTGTACAGATACCAGAGTTCTACTCTCCGTCACACATACACAGATTTCGCTTTCCAAGAACTGCTTATATGTATCCTAACAGTCTAAAAACCTTTCATCCAGACTGGGTCCAGTTTTTCCCTGGATGTCATTGAGCAGCATATCACCAAATTCATGCTTATAATGCCTAATAAATTAGAAAATATATCCTTTAAGTTAGTAAAGACTATCTAACAAGCCATCCATCCACCTAGCTAGCTAGTTGTTGCTCGCTAGTTTGCCATCTAAGATAGCAAGTTGGATAGCATCGTGGTAAGATTGCTTAATTCATTTTTTAGTCCAATTGTCTCTAGAGGATAGGATTCCCCAGTGCACGACTTCTCTCTCACCTTGGATGAACACAGCAGGGAGATCGTGTGTGATGTCCTGGGTGATTCCCAAGGCGTGCCAGGGGTCAATGGACCCATTGGGAAGAACTATTCTGGTGGAGCGGATGTCATAGCCGCCGTAATACTCATTGGTCTGAGCCACAGCCGCTGCCAGCTGCTCAGCACTGACATTGTACAAGTCTGCACACTGTTTCACATGATACCTAAATGAGAGAACAGAGCTTATCAATGCAAAGCTGGACCAAACTGGAGGCAAAGAGAGAAAAAAGCCAGTGGAAGATGTGGAAATAATAGTAGGTGGAGGGAGGAAAACATGATGATGATAAGGCAGGGAGGCAATGTTTAGTGTACTCACGCAAGAGGGAAGCCGGTGAATGGCTGGTTGGGCGAATCAGTGCTCTGGTAGAATCCAAATTCAGTGCAGGTCTGGTAGACCCACTGTCTCCCTGACAACACACACACACTCAAACTTTACCCACGGCCACACCATCAGCTGGTTTCTAGAAATCAGGGCACTACCAACACAAGGCAGGTAAAGGAAGCAGTTTAAAATGCATTTCCTCCTGAAACATATTCACAGTTATTCAATTAAGAGAGGAAAGAGTGCAACTGGAACCCACATGACAAGGAGGGGCTGTCTGGGGGAGCTTGTGCAGACACATCCCTGTGGCTTTCTAAGAGACCACTTCCTGTTCCAGTGATCCCCCTCCAGCCCCTCCCACTCATGAAACTGAAGCTGGGAACTGGAACCACAGCCCAGGGCAAAGGTACAACATGGAATATAGAGAACCCACTTCTGTTAAACATGCAAAGTTGTTAGTGAAAACAGAGTGTCCTCAACAAGAGACAACAGAGAAGAATAGCATGCAGTGTTTTCAATAGAAAGTTTTTTTTTAAATGACCTCACCATGGGTGTTTCAAAGTAATAAAAGCATGAACACAAAGAAGAACACATTGTTTTTTCCAGGTGTGATTTGGTATTTAAGTGATGTAATTCCACCACTTAGCCAGAATCTGACTCTTCGACTTTTATTTAACTTTTCCTAAAAAAAGCCTTTCCGCAACACCCAAAAATGGGTTTGCAACATTAGGGCTGTAACCACATCCCAAGCTCAACACGAACGCTGCCATGGCTCCGTGTTATGTTCTGGTCTCCTGAGGCTCCCGATGATGGAGAAATGTGTGTTTCTGCCTCTGATGCAGTCCATCGCTCATGTTTCATTATGAGGGTGACAGTGGAAAATTTCACTGTGACATCACGTGGTCTATGCCAGTAATTCTCTCATATGGACGAAAACACACCACCTGACAACCTGCCTATGAAATCGACTCAAAAATACAAGGTACTTAAAAATAGCTGTTTTTGAAGAGTTAAGGTGACATTTTCAAACACTAGAATAACCATGTTTACACATACAAAAACACCACTTCCCATGACACGTCCATACCCACCTCCCCCTGCAGCCGGCCCGTCCCAGGATGTATTAGTCATGTCCCTGAGGTAGGTACTGAAGCTGGCATCCAGGCACTTCATGCAGAAGGTGTCCATCATGAGGCGTGCCACAGCAACATAGCGGGCATAAGGCTCGCCCAGTGAGGTGTCACCCATCACACCACACAGCACCTTGATGGTGATGTTGGTGCCTGTCACGCCCTAAAAATAGAGAAAAAGAACAGGGGTGTGACCGATGTGACTTTTCTTATCACTTTCTCAATATGTCAGGTGGAAGCAAATTTATTCAAATTTCATGGTTACCTCCCAGTGTAGGTGAACATATTCCCCAAGCCTGAACTGTAATAGGACATGAAGCTGTACATATGCGTACACATCATCAAATTATCCTAATTTTACTCCGCAGAGACGATGACCTCTAACAAAAACAATATAGGTAAAAAGGAATGACTGTGCTGTCAATGGTCTGCCTCCAGCGAGGTCATTCGCAAAGTGATAAAATAAAAAATAAGTGTATTACTAAAGCGGTTCAATTTCAGTGTCCTTGAACTCCAAACTAAACCTCAGCCTCCTCTGATCACATTACAGCATCTGCCAATCAACTGCTGTTCATAAAATGTAAAAAAAAAACCCTGTTTTGTCCCCATTGTACTGTGTATTGGGGACATCTAATGACAAGATCCAACGGTCCTCACGTTTCCTGAAAATATGACTGCCGGTGCTGCAATTTGTCCTCCATCCTGGTGAGCCACACACACACACGCACACACACGCACGCACGCACGCACGCACGCACGCACGCACGCACGCACGCACGCACGCACGCACGCAGTATACATTTTATGGTTGTGGTAAATTGCACATCGTCATGGTCCAGCTTGAAGGTCAGTGTGTTTGTTGGCCTGGCTGTTAAGATGGCAGGACACCACAATCACAACAGAAGCAGGTGTTTTCTCTCTCACGCACGCACGCACGCACGCACGCGCGCACACACACACACACACACACACACACACACACACACACACACACACACACACACACACACACACACACACACACACACACACACACACACACACACACACACACGGACCGCTGGTTAAGCGTCGGTCCACCCAAATCAGTGGAGGTTTGAGAGGCCGGTATGTTAAACGTGGACTATCTGCACGCTTCAATACCACGAGAGGTAAGTGAGAAATGAGCTCCTTTAGTAGTTGCTGCGTGGGGTTGATGTGATGGAAACCTCCAGTGCAGCAGTTAAATGGACGCTGTGTTTGGGTAACTAACTCTTTAACAATGTCAAATGAAGAGTTACATCCAGATAGTTGTTGGTGACGTTTTCCACAATCTAGAGCTTCAGTTCTATTATGAAACACCAAGCCTACGGTGATGTCATGGTTTACTCTCCATGCTAAATATGAATACAGATCATTTTCTGCATAAGTACATGTACTTAAGCAGCCTAAAGGAGAAGGGTAATTTTCATACGAATTGGCCTTATTCATTTTGGCCAGACCTACAGACAACAGGCCCGGGTGCCTTCTCTGTTTGTTCATTCATGAAATCTGTATAACCCTTAAATAGGAGACTTTACTAGGAAACACCAAATGTATTGGAATCAAAATTATTTTTGTATACCCTGTCCAGGATTTGCAGCAGTAAAACAATAATAAATGAACAGGTGGCAAGAGGCAGCACAAAAAGCATACAAATACCACAAAGTATTGTGAAGTTAAATTCACATACGAATGCAGTGTGTTCTTTGCTTTGAGTGCTACCATGTATAAAGGCATACATGAGGAGAAAGGAAGAGCTCAGGGGTTGCTGTCCTGTCGGGTTTTCCCTCCACAATCACCATGAAGGCACCAGGTGGTTTAAAGTACATTACCACCTCTGGGATCAGCTGTTAGACACTAAGAAGTGCTCAAGGTTTATACAGATCTAAAGTATCTTGACATGAATCAAAAGATTAGCCTGACAATGGGAGGAGACAGGATGCGGCAAACTTTGGATAACTGCGGTGATCCCTTTGCTTGCCTACCAACCCACAGCGCTCCGCAGTAACACATGATCGCTCGTCCGTGGCATCAGACCAACATGGTGGCCGAGCCCTTCCAGGTCTAAACTGGCCTAAAACAAAATGCAGTATTGGAATGAGGGTTGGAGTTTACAGTCTGCGGTGGTTAATAAAAAATTGGAAATAAAAGTCTTGTTAGGAGAAAATGACCCATGACGACCATCCTATTTGCATCTCTCTGCATCTCCCAAGTAAAAAGAGGAACTGTTAGTTCTTGTTCTCCAAGCTGTGGCATTACATAATGTCCTTCCGTATTTTATAAAGCACCCCATTGATAACCCCTCAACTGTGAAGCCACTGCGCGGACTCTTCTGATTGGGTTACACCTCGGCCCTAGTTCTTACCAAAATTCCTCAGCGGTACCTAAAACCTGGTAGCTCGCTCTATACCCAGGCCTTCGTGTCAAAGAGGCAGCTGCTGCCTGTGTTTGTCTGCGGGTGCTGTGGACTCCGTGGCCCACCGCTCCTCGCGGTTCTTTTATAAGCGTCTCTTTAGCTTGGGGCGACAGGAAACCAGAGAGACCACAGAGGCTTTTGTTACTTTTTCACATCAGCTTATTGGTAACCGGACTCACGTCTCCTCAAGGCACCAGGGGGACAGAGTGGGGATGGGATGAAAATAGAGGAGGGGGGAAAAAGGGGGTAACTGGTGAAAAAAAGGGCATCAGGATGGAAAAGGAGAGGAGACAGTAGTACATTAAACAGATTAGAAAACATGTTGTGAGACATGTTGAGTGCACCACATCTGACCACAACGGGTCTTTTTTGAAAGGGCTGTGAGATTTCCTACAAATTAAGAACGAGGGCTGAAGTAACTTCATTTCTATGTTTACAGTTTCTTCAACAATGTGACTTGTGGTGCACAGTTTTCAAGATTCAAAGATGCTTTTATTCCCCAAAGAAAAAAATAGACTTGAATTAAAGCAATTGTTGCACGGAAAACAGACATGTCACAAAAGGATACCGACAATGATGTCTATGCCCCAATAGTTGGCCATTAATAAGTTTAAAGGGGAGCTCAACCACATCAAAGTCTGTTAACTGCATTTGTGAAAACATTTGTAGAAATCCTCTGGTCAGGACTGAAATATTTTAACAAATATTGGATGTACTGCCACACGTTCATGATCCCCAGAGGATGAATCCTAACACTCTAACCTTTCCTCTGGTGCCACCATCGGGTCAACATTTCAAATTATTTAATACTTTTATTTATGAGCAAACACCCGCATATTGATCATCAATCCCATCAGCCTCAGCTGTACTTTGAGTTATGTGGTATCTCACCAAATATTAATAAATAATTATGACTAAAACGGTGAATATACTTGCTCAACCATCATGTTAGCATTGACATTATCAGCTTGTTAGCGTGCCCACAATAACATTTAGCTCACAGCTCACGGAGACTCTTCCTTTAAACGTCCATTATGAGTCCTTCTACATGACAGGAGTGCAATGCCAAATCAGTGGAGTACTCTTTCAAGAATTTTATATCAATTGTGCTTGCACAACAGGATCCTGTAAAGCTTACCAGAACTGAATGACTCACACTCAGAGTTCAACATGAGAGAAGAGTCAGTTGTATTAGAGAGTGCCCATGTCAGTCGTACTTTTGTAATGGCTCTGTGCTTCAGTGGGTTCATGTGGCGTTTCAGGGGCTTCAGGCAGTGTTAATCAAACTCAATTCATTCTTCAGAAACCTGAAAGTCAAATCTTACTCTCCACCTTCCACTGTGCAACATTACTGAGTCGGGGCACTCTGCAGAATCACAAGCTGCCTATCATATACAGGTTACAGAAAGGGCAAGCAATGCAGTGGCCACCCTGGAGACCCTCTTAAGGTGGTATCTCCGGGCCTCTTGCTGCTGAACAATGCAGGGTTTATTATGTTTCAATGTACTGCTTGGGCTGTCTGTAACCCTCCTACACCTCATAACTGTCTTCCACTCAACCAAAACTGGGTACTGGGTCAACCCCTGACCTACAAAGGCTCTGCGCGCACACACACACACACACACACACACACACACACACACACACACACACACACACACACACACACACACACACACTTCCTTTGTTCAGTCTCAGGTCAACATGCATAAATCATGTCGTCATATGTGATGTGTTGTCTCTATATCAGATGTATGTCACCTCTAAGGAGATTTATGAAATGAAGCTCTTTCCTGTTTCCAGTCTTCATGCTAAGCTAAGCTAAAAACCTACATTATATACAGAGTGCAGTGTGATATCAATCTGCTCTTTGGCAAAACAGCAAATCTCGTATTACTTTAAGCAACTAATAATCTATGTAAAGAATTTTCATTAATATTTTATGCAATAAAGAGTTTTGATATCTCATAGTGGTCTATAAGCTGTTAGTGAGCCATGAATACTGATTTTGGTATTAAAACCCCCAAATTTAATGACAGCAACTGCTGGCATGAAGTCCACGCTTCATGATGTTTTACTGGTGTTGTTTGGCATGCGGCTACGCTGTCTCACCTCAAACCCCCTGTTGTCTTCATTGTACTGGACCACATCCATGAAGTTGCCGGCCAGCGTTTCCAGGAAGTAGGCCGAGTCCATCTCTGTCTGGATCTGCAGTGTGGAGCACAAGCTGGAGGGGGAGAGGAGGGAACAGGAGAGGATGGAGGAAGACAGAAGAGAGGGAGCAAGGGGATAGCAGGGAGGTGATGAAGAGGTAGAGGAGGAGGGAAAATTGGAGGATAACGGAAGTGGAGGAACAGAGGAAAGGTGGGGGAGACGGAGAGGAAAATAGGAGGAAAGTTAGACATGAGCATTTGTGCAGTGAGTGCAGCATGCCATATTGTTTTTTTCTTTTTTTTTCTGTACAGCGACGACCACCATGGATGTGTGGACACATGGATGTGAGTGGACTGTGCTGACCTCTATTCAAAAAGATTTTCTCTTCAGATACAGAAAATAAACAACTTTATTAGCCACGCTACCACTGTGGGATGTCTAAAGGGAAAGCAAGGTCACTTCTTTGCTCCAGACTGAAGCAAATATGAAAACGATTGACGTGAACTCCTGTACAGACATTCACTGGTTCCCAAAAAAAGTGAAAAATCTCAACAACTCTTGGCTGTGAAATTTGGCTCGTACATTCATGATTTCCAGACGATGAGAGGATGAATGAATAACTCTGGTGATCCCATCAGCCTCAGCTGTACTTTGTGTTCTAGTGCTAATAAGCAAATACATGCTACTGCTAAACATCAGCATGTAAGCATTGTGAGCGTGATGCCAAGCTAGTGTTAGCATACAGCTGTGCCAGAGTGCAGCGTCACAGAGATGCTAGCATGACTGCAGACTCTTAGTCTTGTTTTTTCACTTCTTAGTGAAGAGAGTCTCATTAAGTTAATAACCACATGCTGATTGTGGTCGTCTGTCAAAGTGACAGTGATGAGGTGCACTGTCAAAGCAGAAATGAAAGTGTTTGTTATATTTTCGGGAAGTGCTGCTGTGTGCAGATGTAGAAATATGGACGTGTGTGTATGTGGAAAAGAAAAAAAGGATGGTGGTAATATTAGAGCTTGCTTTACTGTCTCTCAGACCCTTTACTTCGGTCAATTTAAGTAACATGCTGATGTTGTGACATGTTGATTTTAGGAACAGTTCATCTGTGTGTGTGTGTGTGTGTGTGTGTGTGTGTGTGTGTGTGTGTGTGTGTGTGTGTGTGTGTGTGTGTGTGTGTGTGTGTGTGCAGTGAACGATACTTCCTTCATGATGAAATCGTGACGCACACAGTGTATTCTCTGAGGCATTGTGGTTTGGAAGCCGGACGAGGCTCCAAACCACCTTTGTGACCTTTGTGTGTTTGTGCCTGCATGAGGACATGTCTGCAATGATCTGCAAGAAGCTAAAATAAAAGATGTCCAATGTGGTCAGGGCAGGGCAGACACAAAGAACAGGGCTTCAGTGTCTCCATGGCAGCATTAGTTCTGTGAGACTAACCGCACCATTAAAAGCCATTTGAGCCCGTTTCTTCAGCATGTTGACTGACCTTACAGTCACTATAACAACCGACAATACACGTTCACATAAAACGACAACAGAGGCAGCCAGGATGACTGCAGACGGAGCACACGCATGCTAAGAATAGCTTCACGCTTGAAAAAGAAAACAATGGAAGAAAATGAATAATGTAGCAAGAGGCCGAGAAAATTAAAATAAGGATGAATGCTGAAGGGAGACACTTCTTCCTTTTCCTTTTGTCACTGTGTAAAATCCTTTGAAACTGCACTTAGACCACATAAAGCATGAAAGCCATTCACTGAAACCTCTGACCACAGTGCTAGAAATAATCATGTTATAATAAAACAATGACTGTCCCTGAATTAATGCTGGATCACATCCCTCTGGTGACGTGGGGATGACACTGGCTCATGCTGCTGATTCTGAGATCTGCCCATTGTATTGGTCTCTGGAGCAGGTCCGACATTCCAGAGTCCAGGGCTCGGTCCAAAAAGGCCTGAGGGACGCTCGTGAAACTGTAACAGGACCTGACTCAGAGCAGGAACCAAGACGAGCGCAGCCGCTCTTTGAACCTCTCACACAGCTCCAGGTATCGCTGCAGTCCACCTGTTCTTAAACTGCTCACATCTAACAGAGCTGCTGACACTGTTTTCATGTCTGTACGGTGGATATGATGCTAAAGCTAAACGGTGGTGAGCTTAGCTTAGCATAAAGACTGGAAACAGCTAGCCTGAAGCGTAAAAACAACACTATACACACGACACATGTATGTGTGTTTTACGATGTCTTATGGTCACTGTTTGGTTGCCAGGCAACCAGCAAAGATTCCAGGAAGTCACTGCGCCTGGCTAAGATACGATCTGCCATGTGTACATATGGACACAAAAAAATCTGTGCTTTTACAGATTAAACATACAAGATGGCATGGCATGTAAATTAGAAGAAGAACAAGAAGAAGAAGCAGAAGAAGAGAAGAAGAAGAGAGGAATCAGAGGGACAAGCCCCTTTAAGGTGAACTTTAGAGGTACTGGTGGATGGATTTGTTAACTTTGCGGCTGTGTGGTCTTTTTGCAAGCTAAACTAGCTGGCTGCTGGCTGTAGCTTTATATCTAATGGAGGGACACAGTGTGAGAGCATTATCAATCTCCTTATCCAACTCTGAGCAAGGCAGCAAAGAAATCTATTCCTAAAAATGTCAAACACCTGCTTTAAGACAGCATCCTCTCAAAATGAAGCTGATACATTATGCGCATGATCTTGTGATTGGCCCAAAACTACCACAACCCATCTAAAAAAAAGCTGTGGCTTTTCTCAACTCTCCTGCTCTGACAGAAACATTATGCAGACCTTTTCACGGCAAGTATTATGATTTCATAGTCCATTAATCATTGCATTTTAGTTTACGACCTCGATTAATCAAAATATCAACTGATGAAAAGGTCTGTTGCTGCTTTGCATGCTCTCTTATTCTGTATGATCCGACATCTGCTCAGGCTTAAGAGGGGTGCAGCTCTGCTGGGAGTTTACTGTGGTCGCCAAACTTCATAAACTAATAGGAATGACAGGAGCGGAAACTGTCCTGCCCTAACAGGTGCATAACAGCTAAGACAAGAGTGAGATGCCAATCAAGCACAGTGTGCACACGAGTTCAGCTCGAATCAAGCAAAGAGAAACAGCAGTGTGCGTGACAAATGGCTGTTGCTGGCAGGCAACACACATCCCAGCTCGAGGGAAGCAATGCCAGGGATGAATATCATTCTTCAAATCACTTTAGAAAGCGAGGGAAGACTTTCCAGGGACTGCTACTTTCTGCTAAGCCTTTGCCGGGCTTGCTTAAGAGAGCAAGAAGAGGCAGAGTCACCTTCCCATTTGCTGGGTGGATTTTTTCTTAAAAATAAAAAAGTCACACTGGCTGCTGAGATCTGATCACTGACTCCTCCAAATGTGATCTGGCTGATCTCATCGCATTGCCATCCCACTGTGTTCTTAATACATTTACACCTGGCTGAGGTCAGATCACAATACACCCGCCATAAACACGTGTTCTTCCTGAACAGGATAACATATCCACATACAGATGATATTTTAGGTGCCTGGTGTAAATGGCATATGAGCCATTTACTCCACACAGCTCAAATGATTAGGCCATCAAACGATTCATTTTTCAAGTATAAATGCCAAATATTTGTTGGTCGTCGCTTCCCAAATGTGAGGAGTCATTGCTCTTCTTTGTCCCATATGACAGTAAAATTGATACATTCGGGTTTTGGAATGTTGGCTGAACAAAACAAGTAATTTGAAGAAACCTTGGGCTCTGGGAAATAACAATATTTCACTGCTTTCTGACAGCAGCTTTTCTGAAGTAGTTAATCACGAAAATTAGCATCAGATTGAAAAAAAGACTGTTGCAGCTCTTGAATCTAATCAACGTCGGGATGTGATGTATATTAATTCATGAAATGTCTTGTAATGTCGTTCCAACGTTCAGATCTTTTCGGATGACGTACATCATCAAAGCATTGGTCAGCTCAGACTTTCCAGTTATTGTCTGAAATTCGGGATAGAGAAGGCATGGGTCACAGAGAGTTTAGACACTGTACTTGAAGTCTTTGGTGATGTTGTCATAGGTCTTGGGGTCCTTCAGGCGCTCCACAAGGGTATCTGAAGCCTTTTTCACCAGTAGGGGGCACTCTGGGTTCTCTGAGGCCAGTGAACGCCACACAACCTCCAAGTACTCTGGCAAAACATAAAGACAGAGGGAAGGATGGACACTTAAACCTGGACTGCTATAAAAAGACCACAATAATACACAACAAGGCCTGTTAAACATACAGGACTATTTTCAGGCACTCCAAAAGCACCAATTCATCTTCAAAATAACACATGAAGCCAATTCTGGTCAAGCGCTTGAGAAAGCATTTGTTTAAAAATGTTTCATTGAGGTTGAAAGTGAAATGATGAGTCGCAACCACTTTCACAGTTTATGAAACTCCAAAAGCAGAGGAGAAACTCCACATTACAAAACTTTGGAATATTTCGCCGTGGAGTGAGGCAGCCTCTTACTGCTGACTAACTGCAGTGCTGTTTGGGGAAATAACAACTTTGTGGTACCGTGGACCGGGGAGGAAAGATATCTGACGTGAATACACCACGTACACTGTTCTCTGCACGTTTCGTCTCAGATGTTTTCTGAGAGTCGAAGAGACTGTGGCCCGAATGTGTGCGATAGTGTTGTCAAGATAGCATGAGTGTGTGGGCGGAGCAGCACAGATCCATGTTCAAAGCTGCTCTGACCTTGATTCCAGCCTGCAGCCTTCCGGAGGAAAACAACGGTCTTAGCCAAACACAACACAGACACAGATAGAGAGTGAACCGTTCCTCATCTTTGATCTGTCTGAGACTCTTACTTCCAACACACTGAACAAAACTGGAAAATTGAAGTAAATTGCAATTTAACGCTTGATGTGTTCTACAGAGATGTTGAGACAAGAGCACTCTGCAGGGATTACAGGCAAAATAATTTATGAGAGGATGTTTTCTTTAAATAAGGGTTGTTTGGTGCAGAGCTGACTTTTACAGTGAAACACACAATTAAACAATCTCAAATCATCCCGTATGTGTAATCTAAATCTTATTTCCTGACAGTTATTTCCTGACAGGTTTTGTTGATTATTGTTTGTAAACAAGTTTTCAGTGCAGTGTCCACCATTTTCATATGTTCATCTTGGATGTGTGCTGTTGTATAGTGTGCCTTTAAATCCCCTATTTTCTGAGTAGAATTTGGTATAAAACTCTGATCATCCAACGTGGCATTATTTTCATAAGATGAGAATGAAGACCAATACACATGTATGTGTATGTGTGTGTGTGTGTGTGTGTGTGTGTGTGTGTGTGTGCGTGTGCGTGTGTGTGTGCGTGTGTGATGTCATGCCATTCAATGTCTCTTCATACCTGGGAAGTTAACAGTGGCAAAAACAGGTGCACTTGTGGCCACAGAGGCATGGACCAGGTGAGGATACTTCAGCCTGAACCAAGCAGCCAGAGAACCTGGGTACGACCCGCCAAATACCACCCACTTCCTGTTGGGCAGCCCTCGTTCCTCTGCCACCACAGTGCGGAAGTGTGCCAGGTCAGCCAACGCCTGGCGACTACTGAGGAAGCGCAGGTTGTCTGTGCTGAGGTCACTAAATGGGGAGAAGGGGGAATTCAAAAGGTAGTTGAACCGAGCACCAACAGTATATCCACTCAGTCTGGACAATACTAAATGAGCAGGGCTGCCATCTAGTGGTACAAAGGCTGCACCAGCATCAGGTGCTGCACACATCAAGCATGAAGGCCCAGTGAGTTTTTGTCCTTTTGTTGACCCCACAGTCTTATGCAAGCAGAGTTGCTGAAATCTCTCACACTGCTGTGAACATATGTTGAGAGTGTTGATGAACGACTGCCCTTTGGCACAGGTCAGACTGGAAAGTCATACTTCCTCAGCCCCCACCGGGAAACTCCATTTATTCATTTTACAGTAGATGACAACACTACGGTGTGACAAATCAAAGAACCAGGGTCAAGAAAACCTGCACAATCTGTTCTCTGAAAGCATCCTTTCTGTAAGTACTGGACAAGCAGAACTCATAACCAAGATTCATTACAGGTCCAGTTTGAGGGATCTCAGGGGATCTATTGGAAGAAATGGAATTTAATATTCATATTTATCTTTTCATTTGTGTCAATCACCTGAAACTAATTGTGTTTTCATTCGTTTAGATTTACAGAGGGAGTGGGTCCTCTTCCACGAAGTCTGCCATGTTGTCCAGAATGGACAAACCAAACACTGGCTTTCCAATAGCCTTTGGCATTGTTATATTACCTGAAGGTTCTCCTACATGCTTGGAAAGAGAGGGGGGAGGAGTTGGGGGAAAGGTATTCTGTTGAGTCTAATCTGCAACCTCACAGCTAGATGCCACTAAATCCTATATATGACGCCAAAACCAGAAACCTGCGTCAGGAAGTTCACACCTACAGTTTGTTTTCTCTGGTACAGCCCACAGTTTAGTCCACTTGGTTGCTTTTTTATGGCTTATTTTAGCTCATGCTGCCCTTGCATGACCCACAATCAGCGAAGCTAAACAAATGTCCCAAAGACTCAAAGGTTCTGTGTTTATTGGATTGAATTTGATTTTAGAAAACTACCAGCTAGACAGGGTAAAGATTTTGGCAGCAGTCAAACTCATCTGATTCCCGTCTAAAACTAAAAAGGATGAAATTATTTGTACTGTTACAATCACATGAGGAACAGTCCAGACGTTTTAGTTAGAATGGGTTTCTTAAAGCATGGCTGATGAACACCAGTGCATCTGCATTGGGCTGATTTCCAAGTGTAGCTTTTGAATAGATATGCATGACCTGACCTGCAGTTAAAAGCTCCAGAGTTTCAATAAACAGATGTGAACAGATTTGCAGTGACTACACCTTATACAAGGTCAAACGTACACGGTCGGGTGACTCTTTCCATAGAAGCGATGTTCCAGCATTAAGCAAAGTGCTCCTAGTTTCTCAGCATAGGTGAGCCAGGTGCCGTGCTGCATCCAGGCTGGATTGGCTGGACCCTCTCCACCAATCATCAGAAACACTGGACCGCCCGGCCTGTAGAAGGCTTCATTGACAAAGTACCTCTGAGGAGAAAAAAGGGGGAGTTACTGAGAATGAGCCAAGAGGGCCACTGATACACTTGTCTTAATCTGTGCTGGATGGGATCATGTCATAATCAAATTTAACATGCTTTATGTTAAACTCAACCCACAGCAAGCTCAATCTGATCACTTTAGTCATTTTTCTAAATATATTTCAGTCCTTGCATATCACATAAACAGACGTACTTGCTTCCACTCTCTGCTGTCTGCACCGTTGAAGTGATCCAGTTTCTGAGTGAACCACTGCTCCTCAAACGCAGCTCTCCGGCTGCTGTCCTGCACTTGAGTAAACTTCCTGAAGCCCTTATGCAGTCCCTCTCCGCCAACAAAGACAGAAAACAGCAAAAATAAAGCTACTCTACGCAAAGGTGACCAGCACATTTGAAAAGCCATGTTGATATAAACAGGGAAACAGGCAGTGGCATGTGATTCAGTTCCGTGTGGTCATGTGACGAGTTTTCTGCTACCTTAAATGACTCGCAGAACATGGGAGATATGAGTACATACGAATTTCCTCATATTGCAGGAACACTTGTAGGCCATTCTTGCTACATACGATTTTTTAAAAAGTAGACATGGCAGGCAGTTTCTATAATGAGTAGGTATTCAATCGAAATGCTCCAATATCTATTGACACAAATATAGCTGAATGTGCGTACTTGACACTACAGCGTTTAATATGGCTTCAGGGGTATCACTCAAAACGTGGATGCGTGAATATTCTAGTTAATTACAACTCAAAACTGTAGTTTTCTTTTGGGCTTTAAACTTGCTTTTTTATTTTAACTTTGACGCTGTTATGTCGATCAGAGGTCTCTTCGTGTTTTGCAGGACTTGAAGTACCCCAAACGCTCATAGGAAATCACCACCACCAGCAGGGGCGGTAAAGAGAAATCACGAAACATTTTCCAAACTGGAGAAGAAGCGGTCCGCTCACAGTCCTCCCCAGTTCCGTTTGCTAGCCGACAGTTCATAGAACCGCTACTATGGAGGAGGCAAAAAACAAAGAGAAAAAACAGCCCGAAAAGACCGATGAGAAGGAGAAAGACAAGGAAAAGGGGCAACAGCCCTCGGGGAAGGATAAGGATAAGAAAGAGGAGCAAGAATTGGTAGGTTGGGTATTTTTCTCATTGAAAATTGCGCTAAATAACGATACATGAGCCATAGGTGTTATTTTGCCTTAGTCACTGCCGCTGTGACAACATGGTTGAGCAGGCCGAAGTCATTGCCATTCAAGATCGAAGACTGACGGACAGTCCAGTACGTTAAAATGCCTTCTCAAATAAAGCATCCGCAATTTGACTTATTTGAATTTCGTTGTCCTAATAAATTGTCCTGATGTGCTCGCACAGTTAGCTAACTTTAGCCTAGCCTAGCCTAGCCTAGCTAACGTTAGCTTACTAGTTGTTATCGCTGCTGTCTGTGCTGTCATCAATGGTAGCTTTTCTCCCTAACGTGCTAGCACATTCAGCTAGCCACCAACCTGACTGTTACAACGGACTGGTTTGGCTTGTATCAGTTAGCCCTCTGGAGCTAACGCTGTGTCACCAGTCGCATTATTTTGTTCTGGTGATCTACCATGTTCTGTGGCCAGATGTAGGATTTTACGCGATTGCTTGGTAGGCGTCCTGCAGTATTTGGGTCACAAAATATGGTATAACCCTCTTAGCTACTGGACAGCCGTGTGAAATTCAGTGCAAATATGGACATTTTTGCTGTCTTGTTTATGCCTTGTGTAACAACATTCGTAAGTAGTTCACGCGGTGCTATCACCGTACAAAGGTACACTCATGAGTTTAAAGGTGTCAGAATACACTAATACCAATTGTTGGAATGTAATTAAAATAAAGTGCTTTTGGGGCCTGAAGTCGGTTTGATAAACAATAGGTTATAAGAGTCTAGCATCTACTGTTATATTGGGAGATCTGCATTATGAATACATTGTGAAGTAGCTGGTAGAATAGAAATCTGCATCATTTAGGTGGTACTTTTTCTTCCTAGTTGTGTAGGACAGTTGACAATATGACAATATGCATGATTTTGATTGTTAATAACAGATAATGTCATTGTCATTGGTCACCACTTTTCAGTCAGAAGAAGACAAGCAGTTACAAGAGGACCTGGAGATGATGGTGGAGAGACTGGGTGTAAGTATTAGATTTTTATTTATTTATTCTTTGTATGTTAGGGTGTGAGAGTCCTTAGTAGGCAGAAAACTCACATTTTTCTCCACATTGGCAGGAGAAGAACACAGCCTTGTACCGTCCTGCACTGGAAGAGCTGCGCAGACAAATCCGCTCCTCAACCACCTCCATGACGTCCGTACCCAAGCCCCTCAAATTCCTGCGCCCACACTACGGCAAGCTCAAAGAGATCTATGAGGGCATGGCTCCTGGAGAGAACAAGGTCAGGCTCTACTGTGCTACCAGACTTTTTGAAAATTCATGCACGGGCACACTTTTTCCCCCAACTTTTCAGTAGAATCACCATCAGGAAAGTACTGCACTTTATCTTTATACACAAAGAAAAGTAGAGTGATGAGTATGGCAATCCTGTGTCCTGTCTCTATATTATTTACCAATTGTTTGAGTCTAAATTATCAATTGACCTCAACAATGAATGGATTATCAGCATGGTTGCAGATCAGCGTTCTGACAGTCGACTAATCAATGAAATAACTAATAGTTGCAGCTCCAGTCTTGACTAAAAACCTCAAGTTCACATTCTGTGTGGTGTTTGTATTTGCAGCGTTTCTGTGCTGATGTGGTGTCGGTGCTGGCCATGACCATGAGTGGTGAGAGGGAGTGTCTGAAGTATCGTCTGCTCGGCTCCCAGGAAGAGCTGGCCTCCTGGGGACATGAATATGTCAGGTAAGACATGACTCGGCATCACCAGCAACCAGACATGCTACTCTCTTGTGGTTGCAGAGGTTCTTTACTGGTGTTTTTTGTTTATGTGATTTGGTTCACTGTCAAATCAATAGAAAAATCTACCTGTATAATGCTGCTACAATAGTTTATGTGCTTTAAGATAGGAATTATGTTTTAGATTTTCATACAGAAAAATTAAAGAAGCCTTTGAGAAATGTTACTGATCAATGAAAACTATAGCAGGTCAGAAGCTGGGGCTCTCTATAGAGCCTTTTAATGAATCATGTCACAACAAATGAAATGTTTTGTGTGGAAAAGGAGATTGATTCCATTTGATCCACTAACAGAGTACAGTGCCACTGTGCGACCTGTTGTGTGTGTACGGGATAAAGTTCAGGCTGAATAAGGAAACGATTGATTTTTGTGGTACAAAAACCTTTCCTTTGATTGAAAACAGGACATCCGAACGTCTTAGGTCAGATTCTACTGTATCTGCTGTTGCTTCATCTCTTGGTTGCTTACCCTTTCTGTCTGTTGCCCTCTAGGCACCTGGCCGGTGAGGTGGCCAAAGAGTGGCAGGAGGTGGAGGAGAATGACAAGACGCAGCAGGAGACGCTGCTTAAACTAGTGAAGGAGATCGTGCCCTACAACATGGCCCACAATGCTGAGCATGAGGCCTGCGACCTGCTGATGGAGATTGAGAGACTGGACATGCTGGAGGACTACATCGATGAAAACGCCTATGGCAAAGTCTGCCTGTACCTCACGAGGTGTGTTCAGGTTTGCTGAGAAAACACAAAGCCTGTTATTTAGCAGGATGTACATGTCTTTGAAATACATCCATTTCAACTCCTAACTGCCTGCATCGCTCCACCAGCTGTGTGAGTTACGTCCCTGAGCCAGAAAACTCAGCGCTGCTCCGATGTGCCCTGAACATCTTCAGGAAGTTCAACCGTTATCCAGAGGCCCTGCGCTTGGCCCTGATGCTCAACGACGTGGAGCTGGTAGAAAACATCTTCACATCCTGCAAAGACATGTAAGGACTATAAAAACACTGCCACCGGCTACCTGTTGGCTGATCCTGTTCATATGTGCTCTCTCCTTGTATTGCACGGCCTCCCTCTGTCAGAGTGGATAGCGTATGAAAAACAAACTCTCTTTGCCTTGCAGAGTTATTCAGAAGCAGATGGCCTTCATGCTGGGTCGCCACGGTATGTTCCTGGAGCTCAACGAGGACGTAGAGGACTACGAAGACTTGACAGAGATCATGTCCAATGTGCAGCTCAACAGCAACTTCTTGGCCCTAGCGAGAGAGGTAAGAGACATGAAGGACGCTGAGGGCTAAACTGTTGATTTGGAAGGCAAATTAGGAATTTGCTGGATTTGAAAGTTATTTAATATGTCTCGTAATTAATACATGTCCTAGTTCATATTTATTCAGCAGACATTTTTGGCAAGCTTGTCTGCTGATGAGTCACTTCCAGGGCTGCATATCACAAAGGTCTGAGATGTTTGACTGTTACAAAAAGCACAGAGGATAAACAAAAACCTAAGTTTAGGCTTCTGTTAATAGTAATTCAATGGGTCACTTAACTTAGTATAGTGTGATCCAAGCAGATGCTGCTGTGAAACAGCTGTAGGCATGGGATCAATACAGAGTTGTTTCATGCCAGAGAATGCGAACTTAAATACTTATATGCAAATTATTGTCATGACTGTTCACGAGCATTATAGATGAAGATAGTCAGAAATTTCTCTTTTCTTACACATCGAACAATGGGGACACATTTTTGACTGTATTACAGTCTAAACACATTCCTGTGCTTAAAACATCGACAGCAAACTCAAAGTTATCACAGCGTCTTCTTCTCCATATCGCACAGCCCTGCCTTGAATGAATCATATTAAACCTATTTCTCAGGAGTAAACGGCAAATTACAAATCCAGGGCAATTTTGTCCGTCTTTAGAAAGACATATTTTCTAGTCAGCCCATTTTTACATAGAAAAGCAGACATGGATGTTCGAGAAATAATGTGATGAAACAGTCATTAGGGATGCACTGATCCAACTTTCTGTCTTCAGATGCTCTAGTGAATTATTTTTTATGTAAGTAAGTGTATTTGTATTGAGTAACATCATGCCAGAGACGCTGTGGAAATGAAACCTGAATGACTAACTGATGGAAACACTGAACTTTAAACTGACACTGACAGTAAAATGTGTAGATTGTTATGCCACGAGTGATACCAGATCCAATTAATAAGTGTTGAGTGTCAGATCTGCGTGTCCCTAATGCTGGATGAAATCTGTGCCGTAACCCTGAGCGCTGTGCTTCCTGTTAACAAACATAAAGAAGGCAGTGGGAACACAAGGGCCTTGGATGTGTGCAGAGAGGTTGAAGATCAGAGTGAGCTGAAATGGAAGAGAGCCGTTTAATGATTTATGATGATGTGAAAACACTAAATAGTTTGAAGAGAGTGCAGAAAATGAGAGGCAGAATCACTGTAAGGCTGTGAAAAAGACAAGTGAATGGAAGCAGCGGTGAATGAAAAGCACAAAATGACTTCCGTCGCCTGACACTTTTTTTTACTGTGTCTTCTCCTCCGCAGTTGGACATCATGGAACCCAAAGTGCCAGATGACATCTACAAAACACACCTGGAAAACAACAGTGAGTCCATATCTGCAGGTTGTGTGTATGTTGCATCATCTCACGTAAAGTCAGGATGGCAGCTGTGTTTTGTGATTCGCCGGCCGCCGCGGCACACAGACTGAAACTCAGGGTTACTGCTCGTCCATTGCTTGGCTTTATGTGTGACCTCTCTGCTGTGTGTGACAGGATTTGGAGGCAGTGGCTCCCAGGTGGACTCTGCTCGCATGAACTTAGCATCTTCCTTCGTGAACGGCTTTGTCAACGCAGCCTTTGGACAGGACAAGCTGCTCACAGACGACGGCAACAAATGGCTGTACAAGAACAAGGACCATGGTAAAAGAAAACACACACAAGTACACTAGTAGAAGTAGACCAAATAGGCCCTCCAGCCATTTTACTCACTGAGCTGATATATTGACACCTACCTATTCATGATGATTTCTTTTATGTTGGATTTGCATATTATGGGAGTATTCAGTGACTAAAGGTGATATAAACGTCCTCAGGTATGTTGAGCGCTGCTGCCTCCCTGGGTATGATCCTGCTATGGGATGTGGACGGCGGCTTGACCCAGATTGACAAATATCTCTATTCTTCTGAGGACTACATCAAGGTAAACATCAGGCTCATAGATTACAGTCAACATCTTCTACTGTTCTGCACCACTGCTGCAGTTTCTCAATGGGATACTCAACACGCCATCAGTCAAATAATGTCACATCATATTAGCTTAAAGTTAATGTAATTGATTGTATTGACTCGACTACTCCTCTGTCAGGGCTGCCTCCTCTCTGAGTCTTTAACTTGACATTTTGAACAGCTATAATCTATTCTGTTATGACTCTTCTGTGAGTTATCCAGGAGGAAAATCTGTCTTCCTTGTGTTTCTAACACCTGCGCCGTCTCTCTCTTCACAGTCTGGCGCTCTCCTGGCCTGTGGCATTGTCAATTCAGGTGTGAGGAACGAGTGTGACCCGGCCCTCGCCTTGCTGTCTGACTACGTCCTCCACAACAGCAACATCATGCGGATAGGAGCCATCTTTGGGTGAGGAGAAAATAAAATATTTGAGCATATGTACAAGGACATTTTCTAAATTATACAGGTTCTTTCTATGTGTCTTTTTCAGTTTATTGGTTTTCTCTGTCGTTTCTCCTGCTGTTTAACACCTTAATGTCTCCTCTGGGGATCAATGATGATATCCTCTGATGACATGTGTGTCTTGATCCTTGTCCTGGTTTCAGACTGGGCTTGGCCTACGCTGGCTCCAACAGGGAAGATGTCCTCTCTCTGCTTCTCCCTGTCATGGGAGACTCCAAATCCAGCATGGAGGTATGCATGTCTTGTTTTGCATCTAAATGGTCTTCTCACTCCGCATACATTTGTCTTTAGCAGCATTCGAGTGTGTGTGTTTGACCTGCAGGTGGTTGGAGTGACGGCGCTGGCGTGCGGTATGATCGCTGTAGGATCTTGTAACGGCGACGTGACCTCCACAATCGTCCAGACCATTATGGAGAAGAATGAACAGGAGCTGAAGGACTCGTATGCCCGCTGGTTGCCTTTAGGCCTGGGACTCAACCACCTGGGTACGCATGTGCAGCCACAGGCCTCAGAATGACTAATCACTTAACATAGTTCCAGACAGTGGGACAGAGCTGCGGTGGCAAAGGAGAACAAACCAAAGTAATACAATATGTGACGTGTGACAGCTTTTTCTACACCTGTGTAGGTCAAGATCCGTCAATTCCTCTGACACTGTGTCTTTTCTTCTGTTGTCATTTAGCTGCTCTAACTCTCCTGGTTGTTCTTCATCGTCCGCAGGTAAAGGAGAGGCGATTGAGACGACCCTGGCAGCTCTGCAGGTCGTACCTGAACCTTTCCGCAGCTTTGCCAACACACTAGTGGACATCTGTGCATACGCAGGTCAGTCACATGAGCCGAGTTTCCTTTAACATTATTTAATGTGCTTTTTCAAGTACGGCATTAGAGAAGGTTGGTGGAAACCAAAAATTTGAATAACTTCTGATCTCACATGAGCTGTTTCCCTTCAAGAGAAGAAGCTGCAGATTATAACATCTCATCACTCTACACAGATCTGATATAACCTTCCTTACATTAACACATGAAATAGCAAATGCTGTGTTTCTATGGCCTGGTGCTCTTAATTACCTCATCTTATTACACCCTCTTCTTCTGCAATGGTGTAATGCTGTTCTGAGTGGAGAATTGGCGCCACCCACTGCTTATCTCGATGAACCAACTCTTAATCATGGCATAACTGTAGTGGATGGAAACAAGCAATCATTTGCATTTTATTGCCTCAAAGTTGAAATGTGTGATACATTTGGATGGAAACCCAGCTATTGTTCGTCCATTCCAAAACCATTGTTTGCTCACATGCAGGTGTCAGTCATTCAATAGCTGCAAGTATTCACTTCTGTATAAGCCAACCAGACACGGGTCTACCTGTAGTGCAGTATCTGCTGATTTTAATCTTCAAATCCCCAAAACAGCTATAACTCACTGTGATGATCTGCCCCCGCCTCCCTCTCAGGTTCTGGTAATGTGCTGAAGGTGCAGCAGCTTCTCCATATCTGCAGTGAGCACTACGAAGCCAAGGAGAAGGAAAAGGAGGATGACAAGGACAAGAAGGATAAGAAGGACAAAGATAAGAAGGAGACTTCTGCTGACATGGGCTCCCACCAGGTAACTTCTTACCACGATTATCCTCAGTCATCAATTATTCACCAGTACACTTCCTTTATCAGCTGTATTATGGATGCTTGTGAAGTTTTGTATTGTGGGGAAAAAGGAGAAAACGGTTGATTTATGGATTTATTTTCCCTCTCAGGGGGTAGCTGTTCTCGGTATTGCCCTCATTGCCATGGGGGAGGAGATTGGTTCTGAAATGGCTCTGCGGACATTTGGACACCTGGTCAGTAGCACTGCTTACTCTCAGTTTTCTATTTATTTTCTTTCCTTTTTTATTTTTGATATTCTTTTGATCACACTCTTCCTTCCTCTCAGGCTGTTCTTAAAGGGTCATTTTTGTCTGGTTGCCTTGAGGGAACAGTGCTTTCATATTTTCAGACTTCACCATCAGTCCTTCTTTTGATCCTGCTCCATATATTGTCTCCTCTGTCTTTACTCTGTCACGATGTGTCATTGGTTACTGTGTTCTTACTCATCCTGATGTCTTTAATGAATCAAACTAAGATCGTAGAATCACAGATTCCTCTTTTGTTGGGTGTGATAGCTTTAAGTAGGCAATTAGATAACAAGAGTCAGATTGTCCCTTATCTTTGAGTCCTGGTGATGTATATACACCATCTTAAACTCTCACTCTCTGTTTATTCATGTCATCAGCTGCGTTATGGTGAGCCCACTCTGAGGCGAGCAGTACCCCTGGCTCTGGCTCTCATCTCTGTGTCCAACCCTCGGTTGAACATCTTGGACACTCTCAGCAAGTTTTCGCATGATGCTGACCCCGAGGTGTCCCACAATTCCATCTTTGCCATGGGCATGGTGGGCAGTGGTAAGTCTGGTTCAGATAATATAACGATGGTAACTGTGTGTTAATGACTGTACCTATACTAAACCACTATACAAGTGTTGCTTTGCTTTTAACTGTAAATGAATTTTCAGTGATACAGTGCCACCTCCTCAGGGAGTGCCTCTGGTGTTAATGTCCTCCATATACTTAACAGGCTCTTCATTTTTTCCGCTTTCACAGGCACAAATAACGCCCGCCTGGCCGCCATGCTGCGGCAGCTGGCCCAGTATCATGCCAAAGACCCCAACAATCTCTTCATGGTCCGACTGGCTCAGGTGGGTGGCAACACAAAAGGCACTCTGTACCAGTCGCAAATGAACTTTTGGGAAAGTGTGTATGTGCGTACATCAGCCACTATTGACTCTCTCATGTTATTGCCTCCGCAGGGTCTGACTCACCTGGGCAAAGGCACACTGACACTCTGTCCCTACCATAGCGACAGGCAGCTGATGAGTCAGGTCGCCGTGGCTGGACTGCTCACCGTGCTTGTTTCCTTCCTCGATGTCAAGAACAGTCAGTTCATTTTCCTCCTGCTGCCCTTGCCTCAGCTTTCTGCTTCCACACACTTAGCATAGTCCATTTCTGTGTAATGGTTTGGAGTTTGTACTGCGTCTGTGATTTCCCTGTGTCAATATTCTCCCTGCTGTTCACTGTGTGTATTGCAGTAATCTTGGGCAAATCTCACTACATCCTGTACGGCCTGGTAGCAGCCATGCAGCCACGTATGCTGGTCACCTTCGATGAGGAGCTACGACCGCTGCCCGTGTCCGTCAGAGTTGGACAGGTGAAGTTTGGAAAATTAGTACAATTACTCTGAAACATTTGAAGAAATTCTGCTACTGTCCAACTATTGTGTATTGCAAGTTAAGGAATATTATGTATATTTAAAATAACTTTACAAACCAAGTATGAAGTATCACGCTTCAAACAAAACGGGACATTTCTACACTCATAGTTGTCAAAAATTAAGTTTCTTTCCCTGCCCAAACAATTTGTTTTAGGATTTCTTGTTTCCTCTATTTAGACAGCAGTTGAAGATGCATTCATGGGAAATCTTAGAACTTCAACTTAATCATGAGATCACTTGTTAATGCAAGTTTCTTTCCATAAGGAACAACATCCACCTACCAGCACCTCTAATGCTCATTCATTTCCCTCAGAAATAAAAAGTTCTATTTCATCTCATCTTATCTGAACATGTTATATCTTGTTGTCGTCATCACTCGGTTGCTAAGCAACTACCATACTTCAGAAAGTCAGCGTGACCAGCCAAGGAACATTTTGGTGCAGATCTTCCCATAAAACCACAGCTTGGTGTTTTTCTGTGGATTAAACAAACGAGATATCGCCTGTTAATTTGACAGAGCCAGACTAGTTGTTTCCCCCTGCCTCCCAAAATATAGAACTCTTCTTCTCTGTGTTAGATGTTGGAATGCAGACCAACATCAGGCCGTTGATGTGTTCAGCCAAAATAAACCTGTTGTTAAGAAATGAAGGAGGAGTTGTGGACTCAGGTCTAAAGGTTTGTTTGTGTCATCTGTCCACAGGCTGTGGATGTTGTGGGCCAGGCAGGTAAGCCAAAGGCCATCACAGGTTTCCAGACCCACACCACGCCCGTGTTACTGGCTCACGGAGAGAGGGCAGAGCTGGCCACAGAGGAGTACCTCCCCGTCACCCCCATCCTGGAGGGCTTTGTGATCCTCAGCAAGAACCCCAACTATGAAACCTAGACTGCCCGCTGACCCCCTGCAAAAAAAAATATTCTTGCAGGCCTCTTGTTCCATCTGTAAGGGTAGCCCTCCATGGCTCTTGGCAGTTGTTATATTTAGTAGTTTATTGCATGGCTGAAAAGAGCAAAGCAGGCCTATCCTTCTGCCTTGCTGTGTCTTCTCACTGCCGTCTGTGGCCCAGCTCCAACACTCATTAAAAATGGATGGTTGGGGTCTGGTTAATTGGACTGGGATGACACAGGGAGGGTAAACCTGGGACCTCATCCACTCTACATAGATGGTTTCCTTCCCTCATTGCTCTAATTTTGATCCTCCTCTCCCACATGTACTGAACCAGCTGTTCGACTGACCCGGGGCCAGTTCAGTGTGGGAACTGCTCGCCATCCTCCCGCATATGTCATCAGTAAATGAATAACAACATCATTACTTCAAATGTGTTTCCCCCCCCCAGTACTTACATCCTCAGTCATCTTTTGTAATTAGAGCATTTGAAAGTATGTATTCTTCATCATGTTTTTCTTCTGTTTCTTTTTGTTTTGGTTTTTGTTACAGTACTGTAAAAGATTGAATCAAAAATAAAAACTCAGATCCACATGGTGGAAATGTGATGGCTATGTCTTATGTTGATTTAGGTGTCAAGAATGTTGTGGCTGTCTCATAATTTACTCACAAGTGCTCTCATCCAAATGAAACGGGCTGCAGGTTCTCCTCAATGAGGAGCTGTCATCACGGTTTTACAGATGCCAACTAGGGGAATGAAATCTTTGCTACCATACACATTTGTATGTATTCTGTACATACAAATATATACACTGGTATGAGTGTGTCTATTTGTGAAGGGAACTGATGCCATACTATATTGTATACATTGATATAAATCTGCAATATACACTTGTTATACATGGGTTTTCTCTTCCTAAGCATGCATGAATCAGGTGGAGCCCCTTGTCATCACAGTTGTCCCCTGAATGTATTTTAAATGACTTTTCTACTTGCTCTTTGCAGAGTAATTATTTGACCTATAATGATTGAATCTAATTATAATTTAACAATTCTAACAATTGTTGGAGCAATTCACAGAAAGTGGCAATGTTTCATTTCACCTAAGTAAACTTACATGAAACGTTCCTCATTTGTATCTGCATAAAAATGGGAGCTCGGCCTTAGGAGAAAGTTGAATTGTTTTGGATAACATTAAAATGTTAAAACGTCTCTAAGCGTGTTACGCAAGTACAAACACAATGTCGATAACTCGGGTCACAAACCATTTGAAAACAGTTAATACAGCATAGAACGCGACTACTGGGAAACTTTCACGTGATGGGATTTTGCCGGAATTACCGAGCTACCGGCTTCCGGGAAGATTTTCCGTCCGTCCGGCTCTGCGGACTCAAGGAGAGAAAGGTAACGGCAGTGGTCCTGAGCTAAATTCTTTATTAAAATGCTCAAGTTTTCAGATAAGTGTCAAGTCACTGTTACGTAGGGACTCAGGAAGGATATTTAAGCGTTTGTTTCGCCTTTTAGTCTGGAGATATACCTAGCTGTGGTGACTTTCTTCAGTGGTTGCTGCTGAGTGATGTTCCTGCTGTGTTTTCAGGGATTAGCTAGCTAGCTGGTTGCTAGCATTCCATGCTAATGCGACGTGGGTGTTCTTTCTTCACTTTAGCTAGTTCAGCTAGCAAGCTAATACTCTGAGACATCCAAGATGACTCTTACTCGTGTGACGTTTAAAAGCATGTTGTATTATGTGTAATTTATTAAACAAGGCACTCGACAAACAGACTGTCGCATCACAATGCTGTTGTTTTCGCCGGTTAACATAATTTATGCTGCTGGCTATCCAAACGTTTGTTAGCTAGCTACACAGTGGGCTATATATGTGGCAGTGGGTTAAATCAAACTACTTGTGTGTTGCCCACTTGTCAGACTCCTTGCAGAGAGTGGTGGAGCTTGTGTTCTCCTGGATGTATGTAAAGAAATGTCTGTTGACAGTTGTGATTGTTATTGATAAACAACTGATAACCTGACACCTGAAACCATGTGATGGGCATGTAACGTTGGTGCCAGCAATCTGAAACCATTTTTCTTCAGCGGCAAAGTATGTAATGGTGGTTCAAATATCTGGTTGTGAGCAGTCCGCCCGTTCATGCAGCTCTGTGTCTGTGTCCATGAACCGAGCAGACATCAGTCCTCTGGTGACCCAGGCAAAAACTATGTGACAGTATATGCTGTCAAATATCTAACGATGTTGAGGCTGTATCACGCATGAAGGAATTCTGAGACATTGAAGGGTAAAAACGGCCGGAGACTGTTTTGACAGGACAGTTGTTTTGAACTTTGAAGGCTGTGACACCTTCATAAAGGCCTTGCTGAGCAGCTTGACAGGTCGCTGCGTCTTCAGGTTAGTCGTTGTAATGGAACTTATGCCACTCCGGAATATGTAAATATGGCATTTACCTTCAGCATCTCCCAATAAACAGCACGCTTTGTGATGCAGCAATGCAAACGTAGGCTTCTCGTGGTGATGATGTTGCTGTTAAACTGGGCGAGATGAAACGGAGGTGTCTGAGTCATTCTGGCCAGCGTTAGTTACAGTAACGTTTCTCAATGTTGTCACGACATTGTTGACAGCACCGATGCTGTGTTTATACCTAGCTAAAGCTTTCAAGCAGAGTTGGTGACTGAATGTGAGCAGCATATTGAGCTATTGGATGCAAATGTGCGAGCTAATAACCAGTAGCCACCTCCTTAGTTTGACAGTTATCTAGGTTACTATTCCCATTCATTGATACGATCGCCGTCACGCTTGTCTTCACTGCGGACTCCTTGAAGCGCCGTGTGTTTGGTATGTTTTGGCTTTTCATGAAATAGATGCTTGTCTTAACCGATATCTGCTGAGGTGTGGCTGGCATGAAGCCGGCAGCTGGGGTGTACATCGCGCCAATAGCAGGAGAAACCACGTGGTAAATCCAGATTGGGCCTAGGAAAGTTAGCAACATGGCTAACAGCACAACATACAGCAGCATGTCCTCGCACCCATATTTGTTGGTGTTTTGGCAAGACTGAGGCTTTGATAGGTGTGTGTTTGTTATAAGCCCTTACAAATAGCTGTCTTTGTTCTACGTTGTGCGTGTGAGTAGACAGACAGACACGCCCCTGTGTCATAGCAATAGTGTCCCACAGTTAAAGCAGACGAGACACCGGTATAGTTAGCTTGGTATGAGCGTCGCAGCTGTCTTCTGACACTGACATTGTGTCAGATCGTTAGTGTAGAGAATGACATCGCTGGTTTATTCATATTTAAGCCGTTTGTTGATCACATCGTCCTGCTTGCTGCGGCAGGCATGGGGCTGATGTTGAGGACTGCAGACATGTGACCTCAGCTGAGAATGTGGGTCCAAAATGGATGCAGTTTCCAATGAATGTCAACGGCCACCATATAGCTACTCAAGGCAGATGTTCATTCATCTTTCTTTGCCACTAGTGAGTCCTGGATAATATTATAAAGTGATCTCAGGCATAATTTAGTCAGAGTAAATGAAACCAATAGCAGAAGTGCAATGCAGGACAAATGAATGACTTGTCAGAGTCAGGCTGTCACAGTTTGCCTGACATAAGGACACTACTGAGCTTCCTGTTGAGGAACTTGAAAGCCTAGAGTCTGGTCATGTGTGGGTTTTGGCAACATGTTAGTTAACCACAAGAAGATGGGGAGCAGAACAGGCTGTGCTGGTGTGATCCTGTGTCACTGGAGCTTAACTAAACTGTACATCACTCTCGGCTTGACGTGTTTGACCGGAGCCACATTTGCTGGTTGGACTTAATGGTTGGAAATGTGAGCATGGAAAACCAGTTTTGTTGCAGGTATTGGCTAGTGTCAGTGGCAGAGCAGTTTTCTAAAGAATCTATGTTTTATTTAGTATTTCTTGCTATAGCTTTATGAGAACTCCACAAATTTGACAGGTGAAGATTTGTTGTTATGAATGTGATCAGAATGAGTCGGCTGTGCATATTAAGGGCAGACCTCTTTACAGAGCAGACACATTGCTCCCCTTGTTCTGACTTGTGGGATAAATGTAAGCTATAGTTTTCCACAGTTTAAGTGTTCAGTGTCCAGTCAAGACAAGTGAAGCCTGCCACTACTGGAGCTTTTTGTGTCACTGTATTACTACCACTGCCAACACAGTGGCTCTGTGGCAGGTACAGACTGCCATCACAGCATGCGAGCTGGTGAACTGTATATAACAGAGGAGTTAATGAAAGCATAGGTATGGGGTAATGAGCTTTTAGGAGAAGTTCAGGAGTCAGTGTGTGGAAATGCATTATAAGTAGTTCTTCCAGGTAATGATGTACAGTGTCTTTTGTGACATTTGCAAAGTATCTTGAAATCTGCAGCAGGCCATGGACTCATAAAGCCAGCGACTCATGTATTTTTTTTTTTCACTCATGCCACCAGGCAGTAAAGTTTGCTTAGTTCTCAGCATAGATTGTACTGGCAAAGGCTATTGTCAGCAAGCAGTTATTTAACAACAGTTGGTACAGTGCATCTCGATTGTGTGTACAGTGGAAAACTCACAGTGACTACACCCTTTATAGGTGACATGATAGCTAGCCTCTTTAGCAAACTTTAGCAAATGGTCTCCCCCTCTCCTCAGAGGGCCAGCAGCAGTGGTTCTGGTGGCTGGATCTCCACAGTGCTGCATGTCAGACCAGCTCGAATGACTGGACTGTGTGTGATTAGGGGGTGGCGTGAGGTGAGGTGGGGGCTGCTTTGTGTTAGCTCACATAACTCCTAAAACACAGATTCCTGCAAAAACAAGGGCCTCTGCAGTACCCCTCTTTGCTACTCTCATGCTGCAGACTGTTCCCATGATTTGGTCTCATTACTCATTTTCAGAGTGTGTGTCACTGGCACCATAGTTGTTGGAGAAGCCGGCCACGTCTCACTTCTTCAGGGCAAAGCATTCCCCCAAACAACTAAAGGTTTTGTTTGTGTTTCCCGCTGAGAGGAGTGAAGCCGGCGAGGCAGTCTAGGTTGTTAGTCTGAGACCCTCTTTTAGCCCAGGGACTGTTTACTCAGCATTTCATCTCCCAGCCAGACCGTCAGTCTGACAATCTTTCTGTTTATGAGCCTTTGAACTGTTGTCACCTCTGTACAGTCTTTTCTAACTCTAACTTATATTGCCACCGTTCTCCAAGCTCCAAGGCTGCAGTGTACAGGGGATGAGCCTGCGATTGATGTCTGTTGGTCAGTTTCTCTCTAAGCTAGGGATTTCATCTGGCTGTATGGAAACCCTCGCTCAGTTAAAATCATTTATCTTTTGGCCTTCTTTTGTTTGTGTGTCGATATAGTCATGGTGACAGTGGTGATTGCAACGATTTTTACGGCGTGATTTCCTCTTCTTTGAGAAAAGAAAAAACACCCTGATTCATCATGACTCAGGCATTTTACACTGCTGCTTGTGCGCGCGTGTGTGTCAGGGAAAGGGGGTGTATGAGTGTGCCAGTGGCAGAGATAATGTGGGCTTCAGCTATAAATACCAAATATGACACTATCGCAAGAACTGTATAACCTAAGGAGTGTGATTATAATGGAATCAGGAAATCAACTTTAAGTTAGTGGGATGGCAGTATTATGTCCGAAAATGTGTACCTAGTTTCAGCCATTCTGGTAAAAGAACTGCATTTATGTGTCAAGGTGTGTTCACTTTAGACTGAAAGCAAAACAAATTTCAGAGGTGATGCAATTGTAAAAGTAACCAATGAATGCATGCCAGTGGATACAAAATAAAACCTGCTCTAGGAGGTGTAAGCTAAAGCATGTTCACTGAGTTGGAAAAATTACTGTAAGATTGTAACAGTGTAAGTTTGTAAACCTGCTACAAAGGTACAATATAATAAGTTTAGAAATAGTGTTGGTACATGAATGTCACTACTTAGCTACCTGATGTGGCGTTTCAGCAGCCTGTTACCTTGCATGTTGAAGAATGAATTCAGTCAGTCTTCTCGGTCGGAAATCTTCCACCTAGACGCACAAGGAGTCATTTGTATTTTAGCAACAAAGTGCTGTCCATAATTGTGCAAGAAATAAGTAATGCAGAGCTCACAGTTTTGACATCGAGTGGACAAATTCTCGTGTTTAACGTGGTATTATATGTGTCGACATTTAACATTTTAAGGTCACAGACACTGTTATGTGCGTTATGCAGATGTTTTTGGATGTGGATTGTATTGTAAAGGTGATTGGATTAAATGAGGAAACTCTGAATCATACACTGGACCAGTAATTGACAAAAGCGATGTCAGAAGTAATTAAGTGGTTTGGAGAAAACAGAAAACTGCGCTTGAGTTTTCCTCACAAGGAAGTATTAACTTTGTGTGTCTTTTTCTGTTCAGAAACTGCAGAAATTGTCTCATTTGTTATTAT
Source organism: Chaetodon trifascialis (assembly GCF_039877785.1). Taxonomy (NCBI): domain Eukaryota; kingdom Metazoa; phylum Chordata; class Actinopteri; order Chaetodontiformes; family Chaetodontidae; genus Chaetodon; species Chaetodon trifascialis. The sequence continues at coordinate 6,543,036 of NC_092064.1, read as the reverse complement.
TATTAAATTGTTGTTGTTTGCCTATGATAAAATACAATGGTATTATATATTGGCCATATTAAAAGCGAAAGAAATTCAAAATTCATCAGAAATTAAAATAATGACAAAAAATGTTAAGCCAAGCTTGTGGCAAAGAATGGATTAATCAATTAATTGATTGACAGATGATTCAACTGTTTTGATAATTGATTAAGTTAATTTTCATGGAAAAAATGCCAAACATTTTGTGTTTCCACCTTCTAGAATGTGAACAGAGCTTTCCCTTGTCTTGCTTTATAGTAAATTGAATATATTTGGCATGTGGGTTGTTTCATGACATCACTAGAGACTCTTGGAAATTGCGATGGATATTTTTCGCTTTTGTCTAATGGCTAATTGACCAAACAATTAATCAAGCCACAAATAAAATAATCCACAGATTAACTGATCTTGAAAAGAGGCATTAGTCGCAGTCCTAATGTAAAAAGATACTGTGTAATATGGTTTGTGTTGAAGGAATTTAATATGCTAGAGGCTATGATGATTTTAATAACATGTACATGCTGTTTGTTCATTTCAGTTCTGTTTGTTCATTGGTATTTAATTTTACCCTCTCTTTGCAAATCTTTATTACAGCCTCAAATTATGCCTGGTTCCCCGATAATTAAGATGAATTATGAACAGACATTGAGTTTTTATAGTGGATCTCTCTGTTTATAAGGTTAGAACTGAAAAGTTATTTGGCTTACCAGATGAATAGGAATCTATACCTGTCCTGATTGATCAGATCATATGCACAAAAAGTAAAGTAATGAGGTGAACTCGACCCACTGAACTAAACTGACTGTTGTAATGTGAGCTTAAGGTGTAGCTTTGATGACCCATTTGCTTTAATTCTCACTGGATAAAATAGAGTGCAAGAGTACTTAATGAGGCACATTACTGTGGTGGAGCTTGTTAAGAACACTCACCTGGATTTACCCTGTTAACTTATTGTTTGTAATACTAAGTTAATTCAAATCCAAGCCATTTCAAACCTTAATCCACTGCTCATTTAGAGCAGAATATTTTTTTCTGCCTTTACAATGATCTTGACATCATCATAACATATTGGACCATGATAATCTCCTACTTGTATCAACAGAAACTATCTGTTATGCAGTCTTCTTATTGTCAGACCAACCTTAACGCTCCCTGTCAGTTTGGTACATAGTAACATCTTTGGTTAAAAATAACTAAATAAATAAATGTGCTTTTATCCAATACATGATCATTCTTAACAAGATTTCTCTTTCTGTGTGTCTTTTAGGAAAAGGCGTTCCTCAGTGTAACCACACTTAGGACCTAAAAAGGTTCATAAAATGTAAGTATAAAAATGAGCTATGACTATTAGGAGGAAATATTAACTTAGAGTTGAGTCCTCCAGTCAAATGTGAAGGTTACTTTATCTTTCTTCACAGGCATGGTCTAGGTGTTTTGTTAATTTCATTCACCCATTCTCTAAAGCCACTGAGCAACTACATTATACGACACTGTGGTACATTTAACCTCATCCATCTGTCAGATTTGTACACAGGTCCACATCTGCCTCCCCATGCAGAGCTCCATGAAATGAATAAAGCACCACAGCCTATAACAGGATCCCCCTCCAACCCCCACCCTGCCCCCTCCCCTGGCCTTTCACAGGTAAGAAACCCTGCTACTTCACTTCCTGCATTGGCTCTGTTAGAACATGTTGCCCTATCCCACTTTGTTTCTAAAAGAGAAAAGGCTGCCGTGACAGTGTAGTTATGTGCGTAATGAAAAGCAGATGGCACAACAGTACACTCTCTCTGGTAGAAAATGGTTGCAGCAGACATAACCTGTTGTTTGGTACAACTCTCAGCCAAATTGTAGAAAGTCCGACAGCACAGTCATTGTTTTCCATAGCAATTGTTAGAAATAACTACATCTATATTTATCAATGCTAGTATGTCCTTTTCTAGCCTTGCCATCATGATGGCAGCTAACAGTGTAGCTTGCTCACAGATATGTGGTTGATGCTCCACAGTACTCCTTAAAATGAGGGTATAATCAAACACAGAAAGTTTTCTTTCGTGCTGTTCAGGTGCAGTTTGTGTTCCAAACAACACACATCTGCACACTCCTAACTCCATGAACTTAAACATGAGAAGATGCTGATATTCTGAAAAAGCAGAATAATGTGACACAGATATCAGCCTCAGTATCTATGCACTTGTTGACCACTTGCCTGCTGCTCATCCACACCTTCTCACTCCCTATTCCCTCTGCGTCCCACTTTTCTGCTGTTGATGTCACTTCCTGTCTCTTGCAGCCCTCATTCCCCCCTGGGCAGCCCCCTTCTGTCGTGTTTGCCACCCCACCACCTCCACAAATGAACCCAACACCACAGCCCCGACAGGTAGGCCTGCCCACTGCTCACCCACCCCACAGCACAGCTACAGTGGTAGACTTAGCTCCATTCCCGAAAAGAATGACTTCTTCCATTATGTCAGAAACGGCAGTTCTCAGGTTATTAAAACAGTCGTCTAAGCTGCACCTTTCTGGTGCAGGAATTCCCCCCCCCTTCACCACGAGTTTTTGAGTGCATTTTAAATCTAAAATTGGTTGCTAACCCTCGCTTTTGTCAGATAAGTGACAGTCAAACCAGTCAAGGTTGATTATTATCGGATGGGTGAAATAAAACATCATTATTGGGGCAAATATTAATTACATTCTCTAAAATGTGAACATATTTTAGGCTTCATTTTTCATCAAGTAGGAATTAATAAGCAAGTCTGCTCATTAAGAGAGACACTGTGCATTTACATAAGGCACAGCAGCGTAACTTCATTGATAATTTAAACCTCCCGACACGCTGACAGGACCAGTGAGGATCTAATGCTCATGTTCTGTATTTTTCTACACCTCCAAAAGGCAACACGCACTGCAGGTTGTTTGGAGTAAAGCAGCCGTCCTCCTGATAAACCCTGAGTTCCATCAGAGCTGTCTAATGAGATTATTTCAGAAGCTCAAAGTTTCATCCTGTTTACTCTGGAGAGTTTCTCCTCTCTGGTCAAATTTGTAGCTATAGTTTTTAGTTCTGCTGCTTAAATGTTCCATGATATTTGCTGCAGTGACATTACCGCATTCTTTCAAATTACTGAAAGCAGCCTCTCTAATCATCAAGAATAGGTTGTTAAAGTAAACACTCATACATAAGTACAACAGACAATAAAGAAATGACCCGGAAACTTCGTGCTGCTCAACATAATTTTAACAGGGACCAGTGGAGGTGGAGTCAAATCTCCATGTGGGTGCGGTTCTCTAAATCAGAGAACATAATTTGTTCGGGTGGGTGGCGGGTGGATGATTTATGCATGCATGCGGATTCATTTGACGTCACAGGCGATCCTGGCATCACACTCCTCCTCACTGTTCCTATCTGGAGTCTTCCCAATGGAAAACATGGTGCACAGTCTCCCAAATCAATTTGTGAATTTCTTAGAATGGCCGCATGCAAGTTTGCCTTCTTATTTCTCACCAGTTCTGCACCATTTTTACCCGTCAACGTCAACCTGTCTTTCATACTCTGCCTCAATAACGTAGCTTAATTTGCAACACAAAATCACAAATGACTGTAACTGCATCTATTGTAATTTATTAGAGTTTGACCAATAGACCCTTGTTACTTCATTTGATTTGTAACTGTTTTGTAAAAAGTCTTATTTCTAGCTTTTTAAAAATATTCTTTTAGTGCAGTTGTGAAGGTGCTGAACTGGAAGTAGCCGGTCAGTGGAGAGTGAAGCATGGATCTCCTGCTTTTGTCTTTAACCTCTGTCCTGTCTGCCTCTCCTCCTCTAGTTTGCCCCAGGGCCCCGGCCTATACACCAACAGGTACTAACAGCACAACTGACTAACATCCTCACTGACAGCTACACGAATGTCAGACACTCTAGAAATCGAACAATATTTTTAGTGCCTCTATATCATAATTGAGGTGACCATTGTTGCCTTTAGGAAATACATGAAACTATTGGAAGCTCAGAAGAATAAAGGTAGTTTCCCAAATTTGACATGTGTGCCAGTCTTAGTGACACCCAATTAAGAAAGAAGAGGAAAATTATTTTTCATGATGTACCAAAAATTGAAAAATGACAATGAGTGCACAGAATATTAACCACTGGTAATATTGTACATGTTTAATAATGTGTTCAGAACAGATATTTTCTTTTAGTATTGCCCTTTCTTTACAAGTGGGAATATATCTAAGAATGTCCTGTGTAAAGGAATACCTGAGAAGAACCTTTATAAAAATGTTGTGAGAAAGTGATTAGTATGATATTAAAAAACCAAATAATAAACCAAATCAGTCAGTTCCTCATTAAAAAAGATTAAACATCTGTGTGATTAATGCCCATCTTCCAGTTATACCTGTTGAGTTTTAGTCTGCATCTTATTCAATACTAACTAGATCTAGTTTATTCAGATTCACTGTTCTGCCTATTCTCTGCATGCTGCTTGTGAATTCACTGCTTGGCTCAGAAAAGAGGGGGCTTTGCTCTAACTGATTGTGGTGCTCTCTTTTTCCTCAATCCTTCTCTGCCCACCCTCTCCATGCTTCCATTTGATGTGTCTCTGTGTGTCATCTGTGTTTGCACTGCTGAAGGGAAGCTTCAGGTCACTACAGGTAACTTAATTTCCTCTTTCTTCCAGATTTTCCATCCCCTTTTTTTTCCCTCACCCTCTTAAGGAGTGCATATGTGTGTGTCTAATATTTGGCAGTGTTGTGCTGTGTTGGCTTGGTGTCATTTTGCTGGCTATGGCAGTTAGCTCCCAGGCCAGCAGCAGAATGTCAATGAGAAGGCTCTGAATGAACCAGCATTAGCTGCTTTATCTTCTCTGGCAGACAGGGCCAATATGTTTCCAGTTGGAGTCTAGCCATAGATTCATGGACAAACTATGAGCCTAGCTGTTAGGCCGGACAAGCTAGCTCCACTTACACCACGAGATAAAATCATACGAATGAATGGGTGACGGTTCTTATGTCAGAGGTTTCAGAAAGGTACCTTATAATTCCTTTATTTGTCTCTTCTCTCTTGTACCTTTTTCCATCACATTCCTCTTCCAACATTTTCCTGTGGCCTTTCTTCTGCCTTTTTTTTGTCTCCCACTGTCATTTACATTTGTTCTCTGCCCCCTCACCACCTTCGTAATCACTCTTTCTCACCCTCCACACTTCTCCCTTCCACCTGTATCTACTCCCATGCCTCCTCTCCAGCCCTATTACACCAACAGGGCCAGCCTGCCTCCCAGCAGCGGGCCTCGGGGTGTCCCTCCCAGCAGTGGCCCGCGGCCTGTGACGCCCACCCATGTCTACCAGGCAGGCCCTGGCTCCCAAATGATGATGATCCCTGGCCAACAGTTGCCCTTCCCCAGCTCGCCACAGGGACCTGCCTATTTCATACCGGGCCAGGTAGGGGGCACAGGCTGGGGGATTTCAAGTAGAGATGCTGCCAGATTTTCTTCTTATCCAAACCAGATAGCATAGGGACAGCCAACATAACACCCAGGACCCCCACCCCCCCCACACGCAAATACACACCCTTTCATTCCTTGTATCATTTCTCTGATATTGTTGTATTCTTGTTTAAATCAATTCTGCAAACACTGCAGCCACAACATATTTATGGCATTAAGGTGTGTATTGCAAATGTTGTACAGGCCTATGTTTGCACTCATGATTTATATCGCTCTTATGACTGTATCTAATAATATTGTTTGTCTCTCCTCTCCTTCCCTCCTCCTACCCCCCATGCTCCTTCTTCTTTGTTTCCTTAGTACCGGTCAGCAACCTATGTGGCCACACCCCAGCAATACCCAGTCCCAGCAGGCACACCGGGCTTCTACCCAGGCACCAGCCCCGCTGAATATGGTACTTATGGTAAGAGGCTCTACCTGGGGCCTCACCTGAGCCACTCACTCACTCACTCACTCACTCACTCACTCACTCACTCACTCACTCACTCACTCACTCACTCACTCACTCACACACAGACAGACACTTAACAGAATTTTAAACTGACACGGGAGCCATTGCTGATCCAGGAGCCGAAAAACTTAATCAGTTAGAGAGCCAAACAGTTATGAAAGTGAAAAGAAGTAGAAGCCAAACACATGGCACCAAACTGCTGAATGGATCAGTGTGTAAGATTTAGGGGGATCTGTTGGCAGAATATGGCAGAAATGCAATCTCATATTCAGTTGACTGCAGACTGCAACCTCACCAATAGATACTACTAAGCCTACACGCTGGTCCTTTAATGTAACACTAGGAAATTGCCAAGCTAGCAATGGTAGTCAAATAGAAAAATCTGTCAAGCTCATTAGTAGTGGTTACTGATGACTTGCAAATCACATCAGTAAAGGCAGTTATTGAGTCCAACTGTTTCTGCTGTCTTTCTGTATTTTACCTCTAACCTCCACTTTTGTGCAGTTTCTGTAGTCCAAATGTTGTTCAGGTAGTTGTGCCATTCTCAGTTGCCGTGTAAATCTGGGTTTTGTCATCAGCAACCCAATTTTGCCTACAACCGAGCTTTTGTTTGGGAGGCTTCCTGTTTGTTTTGCATTTCTCTTAATATTAATGTCGACCCCTTTAGAAACCCCAGATAAATGAGAGTGCTCTTTAAAAAGTCAGTCCCAAAAGTCTTGTCAGAGCTTCCAGCAGTTGTTGATGTTTTTGGACATTTGTGGTTTAGATGAAAAGAGAAGTTATAGACCAGCAGGTTTAGAGGCAGGAGCAAAACTCATTGATTGCACATACAAGCACAAAATATTCTGGATTTTGCCCTTATTGTGAAAAGACAATTTGCTTCTAAACAGTTTACATGGCTAATGAAAATTCCACCAATCTCCCCACTGAAATCCAGCTGTGCGTACTCCAATGAATGTAATGATTCAATGAATGTAATGATGTTAATAATGACACGACTTTCATTTGTTCAGCCACCTTCTTGAATAGGTCAGCGTTGCAATATTTACACATGCTAATATCCAAGTCTTTTATGTTTAAAAGTAGGCATGTTTCTTTTTCCCACCAGAAATGTGGGCCTTTCTTTTGTGCTTGCATGTAGCCCTAGCCTTGCAGACTGTTGGCAAGGCAACATACAGAGCTGACCGTAAACAGGGAAGAGGCCGTGTGTCGTGGCAAAAAACCTTTGCTATTGCCATTGTCACCATACTTGCTCAGAATCTGCCTCCAGTCATACGCGCGCGCGCACACACACACTCACACACACACACACACACACACACACGAACACACGCACACACACACAACTTTCATGAAATTTGCTCAGAACCAATGAGCAGTGACATCTCTCTTGAAATCAGCAGAGGTGATTTTCTTTCTGTTGACCATAGAGCATATGGCCATAATGAAATGCAGTTTACAGTGTTGTGTTGTCACTGAGTGGCTGTGGCTGCACTCTGGAAAATGTTAAAAGTTGCTGACATTCATAGTCATCGCAGGTTGAGCAAGGCAGGCATTCCTGAAAAATAGCAAAGCATGTCAGCATAAATAACATCTGCATTGAGCATTGCAGATGAATGTTCTGTATAAGAGCATGTTTCTGTAATGCTCTCAGAGAACATAGGTATCATAGTTCACACATGAACATCTGTGTTTTGCATTGTTTATTCATTACAAACATACACTGTTGTCATATTGCCTCACATCTACCACTCACAGTAGCTCTACAGATGTTTGCTGTTGATCATGTATGTTGGCACGCCCTCTAGAGGTGACTGAGCATCAGTACACCACAAGAAGTGATGATTCCCTGAAAACAAACTTGCTGACCCCCCAGTAGCAGGCATCTGAACTATGTGTTGTCTTTGTTTAAACTGTAGCTCATCAGCAATAGAATGCACTGGCCTGAATACAGGACTGTAAAAACACAATTCTTCCTATTAGGCCCATCCATGTCATGCTCTTTGCACACCGCTGGACGTCCTCTGTGCGATGTGCGTGGCACTTGAACAATGCCTCTGCACATTCTGCACCTGTGTATGCATGTTTTCTAAAATACACAAGCAGAAGTAAAAATAATAAGGTAATAAATAAGAGGAGGAAATGTTTAGTACATTTAGAATTTGTTTGTTTATTGGCAATGATTTTTTCCCATTCGAGTGACATTAGAGCCTTCCATCCAGCAGTCACTAACACCGGAAATAGCTTTTTTCCACAGTCTCACTTATTCCAATTTTCCACAGAACTTGTCAAACATGTTGACTGAAGATTATATTGATCTTTTGTTCGCCTTATAAAGCTGATGATTATACAAGCCTCATCTTTAGAAAAACATGAGAATTTGACTTTGCATTAGGTTTAGAGGATGCAATAAGTTTTCGACATTTTAGATTGTATGAAAGAAAATCTTTGACTGGGCCTCTTCTACTGGTGAATAACGTTAATGTGTACATTTTCTGAATTCATTCGTATTCTGCAGCCTGCAGGGGAAGCTTCAGCAAGCCAGATGTGGCTCGCGAGGTGCCAGTTGACGATCACTACTTCAGTGATCTTCAATGTCACTTTATCATTTTAGCTTTACTGTTCTGGAGGAAACCCAAATCCTTACCCTTCCCAACTTTTTTTTTTTTCAGTATTTTGACATAAATTGTAGAAAGCAACCATTAACAACCTATATCAGTTAAACACAGTTAAACAGACAGGCATCACATAAACAGGAAATTCTAACTCCAGATACATGAATCACCTGTGAAATACATTTTGCTTTTTCTCCTTATGACAACACACCAGAGGCATGCAGTGTATCTCATATTATGTGTCTTGGTGTGACTCTGCCAGACTCTGTGCAGATTTAGTCAGTTTCTATCAGTTGTCCAGCTAAGTTACTCTCTTCACAATAGCAGGCTAGTGGTTCCATTAGAGGGCTGTGTTGCTGTTTAGATATTTGTATGACCGTATTTGACAACCCGTGTATTTGTGTTGGAGGGTGTGTATCACATTTGTCATTCTGCAAGTCACATGGCATGTCATGATGTGAGGTTGGCACACTGAGACGTGGCTCTCAAACTCTGGTCTCTTATGGGCTTGACCACTATGCTTTGAAAATGCAGGGGTCTTGAGGCCTGTTTTATGTTTCCAGCATGTCACAGAGTCAAGAAAGCGGCACAGGCATACTGTATATATGGATATGATGAGGCTTTCCAGCTTTAGGACCCACATTGCCCATGATAAATTCTGCTAAGTGCATAGTAACAATCCCAGAATATCATTCCAACGCCCCGCTTCACTCCTCTCACTGGCACAGTCTGTCTCACCACAGTCCTTTTCTAGCAGTCAGGTAGAAACACACTCTCGTACACTGTGCTGACAGAGTTCAGTGACTATTTTTAAGAGTCTGTCCCACAAGCTGAGTGAATTGCTTAACTCTTCCCACATACATGTACATACACACAGCCCACCCAATGTGCAGTAGGTTGTGACATCTTTGCCAACCTGGATCAGATCACAGAGAGGGAGATGGGGGAGTCTTCTGCAAATCAGAGCAACTCTGAATGACACAACTGAGAAGCTACGCTTGCCTGCCAGTACTCTCTAGAGGGGGAGGGAGGGAGGGAGGGAGGGAGGGAGGGAAGGAAGGAGGGAGGAAGGTGGGGAAAAAAAGTGAAAGGCAGGGAGGAATTAGGAAGGTCAGAGGGAGGAGCATAACAGAGACACGCTGGAAGAGGGAGGGCTGAGCATTAAAAGAAGTCATTCTGAGAGGGCACCTGTAGAGAGGACAGGAAGAAGTTAGAGAGGGGGTTTGAAGAAAAACCCCCTCTCCTTTTTGCAGTTTTGCATTCAGCAGACATTCAACATGGGGAACCGTGGGTCCCAAGAGCAGCAGGACTCTGAGGGTAAGTGCTCCCCAGATAGTGTGTCTCTTCGCACCCCCCCCTCCCATTGCTGTCTCAGTCTCTTGCACTTTGTGAGTCATATCTCAAGCCTCTTATTTCTATCGGGACACTGTCCAAGGAAAGTGTCTTTCTGAGTTTCTGGTTTTGAGCATGCTCCTATTCTCCCTCTCTCTGTCTTTCTCCCTCCGTCTGTCTTCCCTCCCTTTCCCTCTCGTGTGCGCTCTTCCCCCAGCCGGTGTGGGGTTTTGACTATATTTAGGCTGTGCTGCTCCTGGGCAACAATGCAGACTCAGTAATGTGAGTTAGACTGAAATGCCTGCAGAGGGGGAGAGAGGCAGAGCAGGAGCTAGCCACCGCCGGGCTGAGAGAGAGGCCTCTTCAATCTGAGGATTTTTTTTCTTTTGCCCCAGTCCTTTGAATGTGGCCTACAGCTGGTTCTGAACTGTAGCTGAGGCCAGTTACAAGGCCAGGTAATATCAGTGAGTGGTTGGATGTCTTGTTGACATTATTGAGCGGGTAGGCTCGGTAGGTTCTTTGAACTTATGGAAACCTTTTTTTTTTCGTAGTCACATTGGCAGCAGCTTTCTTGACCAATTTGTGAATGTTATAAATATCCACGGCCTTGAGAAACAAGGAACACAGATGCAGGGCTGGCCAGGGCGAGAGACTGCTGTGTCATGGTCTGAGGGCCTACCTGTGTGGCCTCCAGATGCCATGTCTGCTTCTGTTAACTTGCATTCAGATACAACATGAACGGAGATTTTGAGATGGCACAAATGCGTACAAGATAGTGGAAATTGATGTCCGTTCAAGTGCGTTCCTGGAACTGTCGTGATTGACAGTTGCATGTTGCAGGTACCTTAAGATATATTCGTCCACTGCAGAGATATTTAGAGGCAGCAATGTGACAGGGGCTGGTGGAAATTAAGCAATTAAAGTTTGTGGTATTTTTTGAAGATGTTAAATCACGATGTTGTTAAATTACCTGATATGTAATTTCAATCATTGGTTACTCAGACTGCATGAAAGCTAGTGTAGACCTGAAATAGCTGGATGATAAATGATACTAGCATAGTTTGTTCAAATCATTTTGACATGGTATGTAATGAAATTATTCAATAAGATGACTGATTTTATTTAATTTTAAATGATCAGTAGTTGTCTTTCAGAGTCCCTGACCTCTTCAAGTATTTTGTATACATTTGTCCATGCACTTATTAATCATAACTTTATTTTTACCCTGTCCATGCCTGATAAAGACTTCCAATACTGACATGCTGCTGTGATAGAGATATTAAAAAATGCAATTTTGCAAGCTTTTTCCTGCAAGGTGTCTCCACAGTGTTCTCAGGAATACTGTCAGAACACTAAAGCCCAAACTTAAACATTGTTTAGTTCTGTTATCTGGTAATTGAACTATAATGAGGTGCATTTCCACAGATTTTAAGTTGTTCTTTCCTGGAGGCATACACATAACACATAACAGGGACTTTTCCAAAAGTGCAGTTACCTCACTGTACTGGCGCGCTAACTGCTGTGGACATAAGATTGCAGTTCAGCAAATCCTAAAGAAATCAAACCTTCATGTTATAGGGGGAGCTTTACGAGCTGCCTCAAAGTAGACTAACAGGCCTTTCAGAACGTTTGCAATATAGGCTGTGATGCTGTTGTGTAAACACTAGCTGTGCAGTTTAGTATATGCTGTGAGTGTGTTCAACAGACTGATGTGTGTGTGTCAAGTTCTAGCTAAAGGATTAAGCCAGTATGTGTTGGTTGACATCCTTCTCTCTGTTTGATTCACAGCAGGGGCCTACTACCCCGCCCAGCCTCAGTTCACCCCCTCGGTGCAGGCGGCACCCGTCATTATGAACCCTGCCCCTCAACAGCAGCAACCACCACCTCAGCCTCCACAGCACATCCCCACCAAACGGGAACGTAAACAGGTACAGTCAGCATACTGCTACAGAAAACATCTCACACTTTGAAATGTCTTATTGGAGAATGGATATCAGGTTCAGGATTTCCATACCCCCTACTTAGGACTTCATTAACAGAGTGAACAACAAGTACACCTGGAGTAGGCCTTTATATTGTTAAACTTTATGTTAATAGAAAAGTAACTCAGGGTTAAAATAACAGTTAACGCAAAATGGAAAATTTCATTACCTGCCCTGTTAGGACAAGATCTGTTTATCAGGTACTTTAATAAGTGACACTATTCCTTTATGTTAATTCAGTCTAAATACATCATATATGTGTTTTCTACTCATGAGAGAGGTCCAGCCCCGAACAGCTATTGTATAATAAACTCAGGCTTCCTCTGATCATTGCAGTTCTATAAACATATACATCTGTGTGTAGTACACCTTGGTGATATTGCAGAGTCGGAGCAGAATCATATTTTTTGCTCTTTAATGATGGAAAAAGGCTTCATCGCTGCTATGTACTGTATGTTTGTGCTGTTTCCTGCAACATGTATGTGAGTATGCGAGGGACTATACATCAAGGTACACAACTGTCACACTCATGTAAACTTGACGGAATGAAGCCAGTGAGGTGCAAAGGAGATCCGTGTAGATAAAGTGTGTTATAAAGTAGGCTTTCTGAATATAGCTGTTGACAACTTACCCTCCAGTTAGTCAAAACTCAGCTGAAGTTTGCCTGTTGACTTATGTAGAACAGCTTCCAAACAGGAAGAAAGCCACCAGTGAATATGTAAAAATGTTCATTATAATATGGTTCTATCCTTTTATTACTCAGTAAACATGCCTCTTTTACCAGATCAGTGAGAGACAACCACAGTTTGTGTGTTGGGAAAAATCTCACCAAGGTAAACAATTGGACTTCCAGATGCACAATATAATAGCTTGGCTTCATGTCCTGTATTTGTTATGCTCTACAAGCTGTTTTGAGCTGTTCATCTGCATTTTTTAAAACTTAATTAGAGCTTTAAACAATAGAAATCTGTCCACTTCTGTTGTGTCAGTTTAAGTTGGCACAATGCTTGACTAGTTAGCTAACCATATGCTATACTGATACACTTCAGCACTGCTTCAGCCAACACGACGGTGTAAGAAATGACAAGATCTTATGCGTTTGACTGCACTCAGATTTGAGACAATAGCTTCAGGAGAGGACTTCTCTCTGGTAGTGCTACTGCATATGTAAAAAATAGCAGTTGTGTAAAGCCTTTTGTGTCTCCAGGGGGAGCTGTGTGAAGTTTGACAAATGTCAGTTGGGTCTGATGACAACAAGTTTCAAAATGGAAAAAAATCTCATGGTGTGGAGATCTCATTCTTGAGGTTTGAGGTGAGCAGCTCGAGGCCACATTAGCTGCTACTGGCATAACGCCTGAATCTCTCACTGAACTGGTTGAGTTGCTTTGTGGGTAATGATATCTACTGCATCAAGTTTTAGCCTGTTTGTTTATTTATTTTAATGTCCATCATGAGTTCAACAATGTTTGCCAGAGTTAGTTGTAGAAATGGAAATGGGGAATGTGGAAACTGAATGTTTTGGGTTGACTTTTCAGTCTTTCAGAGCTATTTGTTAACTCCCTTGCAGTAATATGAACAATTGGTACTGTGTTTTCCACAGTAATCCAGTGACCTGATGGTCTTAAATCAATATAACTAGTGGTGTTCTCTCTTAAGATGATTCTAGAGTCACTCTTGCGTGTGGACATAGAGTTCAGCTCACTGATTGAAACAGATAGTGCTAAACTTGACCTTAACTTGGTGTGCTGTAAGACTAAGCTGCTGTACGACATCTTCCCCGCTCCTACAGTATGTCTAGTGTTTCCTTTGCTCTCTAAGATGGCCCTCGCCTGGTATGTGGTAGCTCCCTGTGAACTGAAGCCCCACTTTGTGCCTCTCATGTAATCATCGTTTTTACATTTGAGACTTCTGTGACGCTGGTCACATCTGAAAAAAATATTTTTAGACTTTTCCAAATTCCTCAGACCGTTGTATCAAGCTAGAACAACAAATATTGTCCTCTGTGCTGTCAAGGTGTTTTTTTATAGTGTTTCACTTTTCACTTTTCAGTTAACCAAAGACTGCAGCCAAAGTGACATATCTCCATGGCCATCTTTATGACTCATATTTGTTTTCTAATGTTTATCTTTAGAAAAATTCAGAGGTGTATTCGCTGAATCATCTGTGCAAAAGTCTTGTTTAAAAACTGATAGCAGCAGGAGAGGCACTAACCTGAGCTATTTGAACACGTTTATCAAGAGGCTGTGTTTGCATGTTTTTTCTGTCAGTGCTCTGTTCATCATCTCTGTGTGCCTTCAAACTAGCTTTGGCTAGCTTGGAGCTTTTGCCACAGTTTGTGTGGGTTTGGGGTTAATTTTTGGCCTGACCGACCAAAGTTTTTTCCTTCCTGGAAGCTCAAACATACCTTTTTTCAGCCTTATATTTAATGTTTTCATCAACTTCATTGCCCTGTAAATATATGCTTAGTCTGAGTTTGATGACAGCAACATGTTTCAAGCAAGTTGGGACAGGAGCAATGAAAGATGTGGAATGCTCCAAAAACACCTGTAATATTCCACAGGTAAACAGGTTCATTGGTAACAGGTGATGGTATCATTTTTATGAAACACGTGATTGTATGAAGGATATCACTACATGGTATCAGGAAAATATTATAAAGCCATTGTCAATAAACACAGTTCATTTACAGTTGAAGGTAATCTGTGTTTATTTACTTTTAGTGTAGTGTCCCAGCTCTTTTGGAATCCCTTTAATTATCAGTATTAACAGGAAAATGCTGTTATTGTGAAATGCTGGAACTCTGTTCTTTTGCCACAAGACTTACATGATGTCCAGTCCCTTGCATTGGGGAACTTGGCTGCTTATCAGAGACTGCGGTTGCCTGGGGTGCACTTTGGCCCATTCCCATGGGCCCCAGCCGTTGCTACAACATGGCTTCAAGGCTCTGTGTGCACTCACTGTCTCTGTCCTATGCATTCACACAAAATGTAAAACTCCCAAAGTAAAACTCTAGATGGCAGACAGTGAGTGGAGGAATTGCAGCACAAATCTGCTGGTGTGAGTGATCTTTGTTCTTCAGCCTTCAGATTGTACATAAAGGCGCAAGCTTGGCATTCTTGGTTTTTTGGAGTGATGCACTTTGAGATATGGTTAAAGGACATGTCAACAGGACACAAGGTTCTAGCGTGGGCTAATCTGTGACCTTGCATTTACAGGACAGTGTACGTCAAACCGCAAGGCTGCCCAAAAGTACACACCTTTTATGTAGTTGAAGAAGTGTGTGTGTGTACTCCCTACATTTTAAAATGAGTGTTTGGGAATTTCTAGCCCATGACAGTCATGTTTTAAATTGCCACAGTTTACCAGATTTTGTCCCTTTTAGTGTCAGGTGACATGCAAAAGTTCAAGCCTTGTGAGTTGCCTTTTTTCCCTACTTTCCCTCTCTCTTGCTCTCCCTCTTGCTGTGTGTCAAAGAGAATATCTCGAGGGGAGGGGGGTGAAGGACATGTCAGCACATAGCTCAGCTCCACGTGGCCACCGGTCTCCTCCCCCTTCTGAGCCGGAAGGGCTAACCAACCAGCCTTCCTCTGCTGCTGTGGCACCCCCCCGCCTCCTCCTCCTCCTGTGCTGGTTTCCTCTGCTCTCAGGAGGGGTGAGCCTGAAAAAAATCTGAGGAGTGACTTGTGTGTGCAGGATGACCGAGCAGACAGAGAGAATGAGGAAAAGGGGGAGTTTCTCCTGCTAGCCCCAGCTCATTTGATAAGGATACTTTTTTTTCCCTGCAAACCCTCCCATTCCCCCCTACCCTGCCCCTCCGGCCCCTTTAACTGTCTGTTAGTCTCTGTGGGCAGGCTTCTGCATTCCAATACCATAGCTTTACAAGGCCAGTCGCTTTATCCTTTTTTTCCCTCCCCTGTTCTGCTCAGCGTATGAGAGAGGGAGGGAGGGAGAGAGAGAGAGAGTCAAGTTGCTAGCTAGCTTACTGACAGTCAGACCCAGCCCTGCTCTGTCCTGTTCTGCCGGCGTGTAGCTCTCTAACACAGCCTGGATGTGTGTGAATTGAGGTGAGGTAAAACTACACTGGCTACGTCCACCCACCATCCTCCTTTGTGGGGTTTAAAGTCCAACCCCAGAGTCTGCTGGAACGGCTACTCCAGCCCCAGGATGAGAGAGGCCCGCTAGAGTTAGTAATCCTCTGGGAGAGGAGTTGCTGACGGACTGAACCAGGTAAAGGTCAGTAGCAACAAGCAAATATTGCTGTTCTTAAAACCAAAAGTAGGCTTGAGCGTAGCAGTATTGCAGCAGCTCACTGTTAACTTTTACAGTTTAATCCTTGTCCATTGACTGTGCGTCACTTTATTTAGCAGCGTTGTGGCTCACACCAGTTTCATGACAGCTCTGACTTCTTGAGCAGCTATGTAGTGTCTGCGTGAGAGAAAAAGAGGGCTGGATAGAAGGCATGTGTTTGTAATGTATGGGCACTCCTTGTGAGTGAGCGATCAGATTTTGACTCTGTTTTTGCCTCCCAGAAAAGTTCATGTTGTCTGCGTTCATGAGAGGCAGACATTTTCACAACAACTTAAACCAGCAGTGGAATTTGTTTGACAGTTTGCCTTAAAGTTGATTGACTTGATTTTTGCTCAGTCAGACAGCTGTACTGGTGTGTAACAAGCTGAAGCACATTCAGTTGTATAGCAGAGGAATTTGCATGGCGGTTAGTTTTTGGATTTGGTGTGCCTCAGTGTTCACAATGTGAGAAATGTAGCTTTCATTGAGTCAGAGGCAGCGAGTCATTGACCAGGACTGTGCTTTTGCACGCAGCACTGACGCTACAGAGGTTGAAATTTTTGTAGCACAGGCCACAAGATTGTAGCAAAATTATAGTAGAGTGTAAAATGTCTGTTAGCATCTATAAAGCACCACAAGTAGTGCAGTTCAACACAGGACAGGCATGTGACATTGATTCACCATCGTTTACTCATAATTGCAGATTGCAGGGACATAACAGACCTAGCATTAAGTGTCAAATGAGCAGTACACGTTATGTCATCATACATAGAATATCATTAATATTAAATTCATACAGTGTCAATCTATAAAGTGTTTTTGTTCTCGTATTAGTGATTTACACAAACAATTATCGGAAGTAGTGTAACTAAAATCCAAAAGATTTCCTTCTTCATCAACTGAATAGTTATTAATTATTAATAATAAATTTGATAGGAACAATAGTTATTATTTAAGGGTCATCTCCCCAAATCTATTCTGGAGCCTCACTGTAGTAGCAACAGAACAAAAGCTGCTGTTCCTCATCAAAAGTTTGCCAAAATCCTTTTTCCAGTTTTGTTGGTTTCTTATCACGATATGTAATCCTTATTTCAAGCTAACATTAAGTGAAGCGACTGTCCTGAGAGTAAGTTAAGCTAACGTATCCCAGGTAAAGAAAGAGAAATTAATATTTTATTAAAGTTGTATGTTAGTAAGATGCTGGCAATCATATCCATCAATCGTCATCAATCCTTTTCTTCATTTCTATGAGATTAGAGCTAAATTTGTATGGTCATCTCTCTTGTATAACCATGTGGCCTTAAGTAATTTATTTTATTTTAGATCCATCGATTCTATTGGATTTTCTATCTATCTAGCTATTGATCGACAGCAGCTGGATAGCTCAGTTAACACAACCGGGTTTTGAATCCTGGTCAGGGCACAGGGTATCCAGGGAGGATGCCTGCCTGCCTCAGTATGAGTGAATCCGCAATTACATTGCTCGGATCAACAAGGTCCACCCAGGGCGCCCTGAGATAAGTAGCAGAAAACCTGGAACTCTTGGAATGCTACCAGACAAGTAACCCTAGAGAGAGGGGGGTACATGGAGAGGATGTGGGAAAACTGGATCGAAACCCATCATCTAGACTAACAATGAAACAACTGCTACCTCAGTGTTCCAATCTCTGCGAATGGCATTTGCTATCACAACTAGAGATTGATGAGGTACAACACCAATGCTATGGTATGGTACAGAGGACATGATTTGCACAATAGACTACAACTTCTAAGTGATGCACCATTGATTTGCCTCACACACAAACCCTCACCTCATATAACCAATGGGCTCTGACTACAGCCACACTGAGACGATTTCATTTTAAATCAGTGTTTTAAAAAAAGATCAATCTCCATCCAGACAAGCTGTTTAGCACAGTTTTAGACTGTTACACACACTCACACACACATGCATTGCAAAGCTGTATCACAGGCTACTGCTGCAGCAGATATATTCATAGATTGATTTTACACTGCACAGCCCTGTAAACACATAAAGGGATGACCACTGTAGGCATTGCATAATGGGAAGGCCTCTCTTCCCTCACATCATATCATGTGTGTTCTGACAGTCGATCTCTTCGCTCTGCTCCATAGATCAGAATAAGAGACCCTAACCAAGGAGGTCGAGACATTACAGAGGAGATTATGTCAGGGGGCCGCAGTGGCTCCACCCCAACCCCACCACAGGTGAGCTACAACATCAAGAACCTGACCAAACACAGTCAGCACAGCAGACACACAAGCACACTGTTACAGTTTGATTTTTAGGCACCTGTTCAATTCTCTCGGGCAAATTGGATATTTGAAGTTAAGTGAAATGACATAAAAGACATAAAACAGATCAGTTATCAGATGAGTGCATGTGAAGTGAGCATCGGTGATGGATTGTTTAGTGGAAATTTGAAACCCATTGGTTGTTACCATAGACTGAATATACAGTCACTTTATATTTAATATACCCTAGAAAGTGTTTCTACAGTCCATGGTTGTTACGTGGGGTCCATAAATAGAAATATCTCATCTATAAATAGTCTTGTAACTTTCAGCCTTGTCTATTATGACATGTAAAATACATTTGAAACAAGAATTTACGTGCCTGCGCTTTCCATATGTTACTACTTTATGAGGAATGCTGCAGATTGCCAGCCCTCATAAATGTGTTACACTACAACCTGCCAAAGTCAAACTGATGTGTGGCTAATGGGAAACCTGTTTTTTTTTTCTTCTTCTTCTTCTTCTTCTTCTTCCTCAAATCATGTGAAAAAATGAGTTTTGTCCTCACCACTTAGGTCTTACCTAACTTTTTGGTGTGTGTATATCTCCCAACAGACAGCAATATCTGGAACAGAAAGTACAGCAGTGGCCCAGGCCAACGGTGAGAGCGTCACAGCTGCTGCTGCACCAGCAGTGGTTAGACCAGGTGAGTGCCACATGCACAGAACCAGTCACACAAACATACAAGCACAGTCTCCTAATTGTCATCCTGATATTGTTCATTTGCCTATTTTGTTGCACACATACTCCAAGCTGACTACAGAATAAATATGTTCCTGTTTGTCCATTTGCATTTTCAGAATCACCATTTGTTTTTTTTAGTGGGTCTTAAATTCAACTTGAGCAGCAGTACTCTCAAGGCTTTTTATCTTTATCTATCGCATGATGCTTAGATGTTCCCAGCTAATGGTTTCCTCTGCTGTTTTACTGAGTTATGGAGCTGTAAGCTAAGAAAGGTTGGTGTTGACCTCATTGCTATGTATGACCTCATGTTTCATGAATGATCTTACTTACTATAGTAACCGGTCAACAGGGAAATAAACCTGTTAAAAACACGCCAGTGTTTTGTGAGCCTACATGCTGCAACAGTTCAACTGTGTGGATACAAGGGCATTACGTTATTTCAGCCTCCAGGAATTGGACCAAGTAATATCAGACAGCAGCCTCTGGATAATAAGAGACTCATGAGTTCTACGTAGATAATATCAAGTACACCCTCAGGACCTATTGGCTATCATCGGATGACGATTTAGTTGCCAGTGGACATTTAGATAACAGATATCTGGGTTAAGACTTCCTCTTCCATGGGCCAGTCATTGTTTACAGTCCGATTAGCAACTTGTTTTAGGTCTGACTGTGTTTTGGCTAATCTCTGTGAGCAGATATCTTCATATGAATGCAGAAATTGTTTTTAAAATCAGATCAGATGATAGTCAATGGGTTCCAAGATTGCATTTCAACCAATGTGTTCCAGCTCTTTTCCTCTCCACCCAGACCATTTACATGTAGGATTATAGATGGAGACCAAAAAGCTTCCATTTCCAGAATTTTGTGTCCTTGCCTACAGATTCTCTATTAGTACACAAATCTGTTCATACACTGCATTGTAACCATCAACCGCCTATGTGTTGAGGAATGTACCATCAGCCTTTGATTGTGCAATTAATGGGACATGCTTTTCATCTGAAGCTTCACCAGGCAGTCCAGTGACAGCCACGGGGCAGCTTGTCTGAGAGGAAAATTAAGTTAGATAATGTGGCAGTTGTTTTGGCAAATTTACCGTGGGCAGCTGCACTTCAGATGGAGCTCTGCTGTCACCTGTCATAATACTAACAGTTAATGCAATTATTTTTACTTTTTCTTTTTTTTTTTGGTTTTGTTTGTTAAAACTCAGTCTGCTAAATCTTAAAATGACATGCCTAATTAGAGGCAGTCTGGACTGAGGGCAATCCATTACAATGTACATTTTTTTAATTCATTTTTTTTATTTTGATTTTTGATTTTTTTTTTTAAGGAAGTGGATGGCTTGAAGTATGTGCTTTGGGATTGTAAGAGGAGACGGATGGTTCACACTCAAGATGCACATATCAGAAAACTGTTCCTCTTTTCTGCAGTACCCTTAAATGTTTGGTGAATGTGGCTCCATGTATACATGAATACCTTTGACATTGTGGGCGGTATATTTAGACAGCAGCATAAGTGTGAACACAGAATTGAGCTGATGTACTGAACAGTGAAGTAATGATAATAATTTTCAACAACATTTTTTCTGACCCTCCAGATGACAGAGGGAAACCTACTCCCCCTCCTCTGTCAAAGACCCCTGAACTTGCTAAGAGTGACCCCATCCTCACTGAGGCTACCTCCTCTGACACGAACACTAAGCCCCCTTCACCCTCTCTAATATCAGAAGCAGAGAACACCTCTCCCGACACTACTTCCACTCTTGCACCTAGCGCTCCTGTTGCGGATGTGATGGATGCTCCCCCACCTCCTAGGGAACCCACTCCAACCCCCCAATCAGCGCCTGAGGTGCCCGCCTACCCTGCACCCCTCCCTGACCCCGTCCCCACATCTGCTGCACAAGACAAAACAGACAAGACGGCCCCAGAGGCAGCACAGGAGGTGGTGAAAGAGGAGGAAGCTGAAGCAGAAGAGGCAGCAGCCTCTTCGAACACTCCCCTTGCACCTCCCTCCACCACTAATGGTGTTGCAGAGGAGGAGCCAGAAAGGCTGTCAGTCATGTTGCCACCCACTCACCTGGAGGCCCCTCTAGAGTCTCCCATTGCACAGCCCGAGGAGCTCCGCCTTCCCAATGGTCTGCCGCTGCCGGCCCCTCAAGACCCAGAGGTGCCCGCCGTTAATATGGCCGAGCGTGACGACAGCCCCATCGCTGAGCCTGACATCAGCCAGCAGCCTATCATACAGTCCTCCACAGCCATCAGTCAGGCAACGCCTACGCCAGTTGTCCAGGCCACTGTACCTGTCGACCAGCCTGCACCCGCGGTCCTGGAGATTCCTTCTGATCTGGTCGTCCAGGCAGCAACCGCCCAGCCTGATGTCCAAGACACGGTTCCTCCAGTCGCCCACGATGTCAAGGAAGACACCCCAGTGCCCCAGTCCGCCGCCAAGGAAGAGAAGCCATCTCCTGCAGAGAAGGTTTCCATAGCTGACAGCACCCCAGAAACAGTGCCCACTCCTCCCCCTCCCACAGCAGAGGAGAGGGAGGACACTCCTCCTCCCCCAACGGTCACCCCTGTCCTTGTAGAAACTACTATGCAAGGTCAGTTAATTACAACATGCAATTATAATCCCCCATCATTATTAGAAACTCTTCTGTCAGATATGTTTTTGCTGATCTGAGGCTCATTGTGTTCGTCTGTCTGTAGCTGCTGTGTCTGTGCCAAAGAAAAAGAGGAAGATGAAGGATCTGAACAAAAAGGAGGCAGTGGGAGACCTCCTGGATGCCTTTAAAGAGGTGTGTGTGTGTGTGTGTGTGTGTGTGTGTGTGTGTGTGTGTGTGTGTGTGTGTGTGTGTGTGTGTGTGTGTGTGTGTGTGTGTGTGTGTTTGCTTGCAGGAATGCATTCATTCATTCATTTCCGTGCTTTTGCAGCCTGTTTTAATGAGCCTTCATTTACTCCAAACCCACTGATACTAACAAAGACAGAGTTTTAAGCCTTAAAACTCTGTATAATGCAAATCATCTCTTGAATGTCAAAGTCCAGTGAGTAAAGAGGCTTCACTGTCTGAGTTTTAATGTAGCCTCTGACTGTGGGTTTTATTTTACATATAAATCTGGACGATTCTTAGATTGCAGCCTCACTGTCACCTAACCCCTCTCCCAATCTTTCAACCAGGAGCAGGTCGTGGCCCCACCGGAGCCCGAGCCAGCCCCTGCCCAAGCACCAGAGACCCGGCCTCCTGCTGCTTCCTCTCCTGCCCCAGAGGAGGCAGACCTGACCTGGGAGGACAAGGAGGACAAGGAGGACAAGGAGGACAAGCTGGACGCTGAGAACATTCAGCCAGATCCTCCTGAGCCAACCGACACTGACAAGAAATACCAGTACAAAGAGGGTGGGTCTCTGAACCTTGATACCTTTCAGTGCCTTATGCTAACGATTCAGTGTGAACAATGATCTTATCTTACTGAAAGTCACAAGTTAGCAATTTGTAAGCTGGTTATGTTAATGTTTGCTTTGCTGAAAATGAGGGAGTGGTCCTATTACCATGGTTATGTGATGGCAACGCATAATATTTGAAAAAATAAGCCACAAGAAGCAGTGTTTGTCAAATTGCACATGAATTGTTGGTCATGACACTTTTTATCACACCTTCTTGCAACTCTTTTTTTCTGTTGGAATGAAAAATAGTAGTAAATGAAATAAATCGCAATAAATATTTTCAGCAACTTTAAGATTGTCACTCATTAGATATTACTTCTTAAATGTATCCAGTGATGTCCTTCACATATACTGTACTCTGCCTCTTCATTCATTTATTCATTCATTCATTTGCCAGCCTGTCTGCCACCTTGTGGACATTATATGGCATTGTCTATATGTATATATGTATACATATGTATCTACAGATACACTGATCTGGGATCATTTTACTCTACTAGACTCTGCAGTACAGCTCGCCTGTGCATTGCATCTATGACACTATGCCCCATTTTCAATTTTGAGTTAATACTGAGGGAAATATAACTTGAAATGTTGCAAATGTGTTTGATAAAAGAACATGTTCATTTTCCCTTTCAGAACAATGGAAGCCAATCAACACAGAGGAAAAGAAGAAGTATGACAGAGAGTTTCTTCTGGGCTTCCAGTTCATTTCGGCCAGCATGAACAAGCCTGAGGGTCTACCAGCCATCAGTGATGTTGTCCTAGACAAGGTGCAACCTCTCACACTAAAGACATGGCCAGATATGTTGTCTTGTTGTTTGTAAAGCACTTAGAAATTGCCTCTGTGTAGTTTAAATGGTGCTTTATAAATACACTTACCTTCCCTTGCCATAGACTGTCCTTCTGTGAAGTTATTTTTGCTGGTGTTTGATCACCTCAGAAGCCCTGATGGGATGCAATTAAAGTGACTGACAAAATAAAACGGCATTAAGATGACAGCATTCTCGTTTCTGTCTTTTCAGGCTAACAAGACCCCACTGCGTCAGCTGGACCCCAGTCGTCTACCAGGAATGAACTGTGGCCCTGACTTCACACCCTCCTTCGCCAACCTCGGCAGGCCTGGCATGGGAGGAGGAAGCAGGGGACCAGTAAGTTAACATTTTCTTAATGTAATCCGAGAGCTCTGCACTTGAAGTTCTTAGCCCATAAATGCAATGACGTCTTTGTCTCTTCCTCCTCTCTCTCTCCTCCCAGCCTCCAGGTATGGGCATCGGAGTTGGCGGTCCACGTCGCTCTCAGCAGATGCAGAGGAAAGAACCAAGGAAAATCATCACCAGCATGTCACTCAGTGACGACGTGCAGCTGAACAAGGCAGAGAAGGCTTGGAAACCATCAACGAAGAAAGCTTCTCGCAGCCGTGCAACAGACGAGGATGAAGAGAACGACCCAGAGCAGATTAAGACCCAGGAGCTCTTTAAACGGGTTCGCAGCATCCTCAACAAACTGACCCCCCAAAAGTTTCAACAGCTAATGAAACAAGTGACAGAATTGACTATTGACACTGAGGAGAGATTGAAAGGAGTCATAGATCTGACCTTTGAAAAGGCCATCTCCGAGCCAGACTTTTCGGTGGCCTATGCCAACATGTGCCGCTGCCTTACGGGGGTAAGTAGTGCGACACGTAACATGGAAAGGTGTTGAATAAGCTTGGATGTTTGGTGTTCATTTGTGCAGTTGTGCACAGTGTGTTATGCTATGATGAAGTACATTTCATTACACATGTAAAAGGCCTAATCTTGCACGATGACATTTTAAACCTCTAAAACTATACATTTTTCTGGAGATCAAACTGAATTCACTCAAGCCAAGCATTTCTTTACATAATTCATCTGTCTAAGAATTGCACCTGTTTGTGGAAAAAGACTTTGAAGATAAGAAACCCTTTATCTGTCCTCATTCTTCAAGCCCTTTCCTGCTTCATGTAAAACCTGAAATGCTTCCATAAAAGCATAACATAAATTCTGTGTTAGAGTAGCTTTTCCAAGTATGTTTTCAAGTGCAGCAGTTTTTTTCATTCTGTCACATTACTCCCATTCTGCTTTTGAAAGCGCTCAGAATGATTTTCAGACTCTGTTTGAGCTCATCATCATCTTTCTGTGACTGGTTGACAGATGATTTGTTTCTGTAGTAAAGACAGTGGGAGATGGAGCAGTAAAACATAAGCCATCAGAAACTCTAGCAGATAAAAGTAGGCTAACTAAAGGCTTTAATGGCTGACTAACTCCGAAACATTTAAGCTGCAAACAACTCATAATTCAACCCCCTCTTCAAATAGCAGGCGCCATCTGTAACACAAGGACCAGTACTTGCTCGAGAGGGAAGATTATTTATGACAATAATTACTTGCTGATTGGACTGATCAGTAACTCGCTGTCATATCACTGTGAGGCTGATTGATTATCAGCACTGCATCCTATCACCACTTTGGGCCTTTTTATCAGTTCAAGAAGACGATACTTGCAGATAATCAGCAACTGATTATGGAAGTGCACGTAGACTCATTACAAATCTGTCACCAACATCATGTACAGTAGGAAATGACACGCCAAACCTTTTAACAGTCAGCCAGGTTGGGCGACATGATGGTATATGCATGGTAGACAGGTAGAGATTTGACTTCACTGTTTTTACCACAAGCTATCCTTTAGTGTCTGTGCTTTATATGCAGGGTAGTTTATGATGCAAATCAGGCATGGATTCTTGTTTGATCTCACAAATCTAGCTGCCTCGCAATGTAACGTGATTTGAGCAGCAGGACTGCTCACCACGCATGACATGGGAGCAACAGCTGATGGCAGTAATGGCTGGTTTTCCACTGCTGCTGAATAAGAGTGACAAGAATACTTGGAGGAGGAGAGTGAAATTGTAAAGGCAGAGCAGGAGGCATCCCAACCAACCTTAGATGAGAAAGAACTTGTTACTGAAAGGGGAGGCATTTGTTTTGGTTTATATGGAAGTTTGTGGAACAATTACTATAAGATGACGTATACCGTTACCATCATATATCATGATAGACGATTTTGGCCACATTTCCCACCCCAACACACAGTAACACACCCCTAACACCAAAGCGCAATTGACCAAAAAAAATTATTATTGTTATAGTATTATTTATTTGTAATTCAGATTTATAATTCAGAGTGCCTCATGAATATGTCAAAAAAGTTGAAACAGTAACTTGATAAACAGGAATAATAAAACAGGAATAATATGTTATGTGATAAGTGGCAGTCGTGCTTTACAGATGTCTCTTGAATGATCTTAGCAGCATGTGTCTGGACCACTGATCTAAGCGATGAGATTGAGCAACTTAAACTACGTATCCCTTCACACTGTGTTTTCCTGCTCTTTTTTAATATATTGTTTCTCTGCTGTGTTCAGCTTAAAGTCCCAACTACAGATAAGCCAGGAGTCACTGTGGTTTTCCGCAAGCTGCTGCTAAATCGTTGCCAGAAAGAGTTTGAAAAAGACAAAGATGACGACGAGATCTTTGAGAAGAAGCAGAAAGAGCTGGAGGCTGCCTCGGAGGTATAATACTGCCCCTCGAAAATGAGTTGCTCAACAATGTTGTTGTTGTTTTTTTCCCCCATCACCCTTTATAAATGACATTTTTTGTCTGGCAGGAGGAGGAGAAGCAGCGGCTCATTGACGAGCTACAGGATGCTAAAGACAAGGCCAGGAGGCGCTCGCTGGGCAACATCAAGTTCATTGGTGAGCTGTTCAAGCTTAAAATGCTCACAGAGGTCATCATGCATGACTGCATTGTAAAGCTGCTGAAAAACCACGATGAGGAATCCCTAGAGTGCCTCTGCAGACTGTTGTCCACCATCGGCAAGGACCTAGACTTTGAGAAGGCCAAGGTACATCACACACACGGTCACATCACATGCATATGCATGCTTATTACTGTGTGGTCAGATCAAGTTTTCATTTTAAGCTGTAATGTAAGCAACTAACCAAACTGTTGTGGTCATCCTCAGCCTCGTATGGACCAGTACTTCAATCAGATGGAGAAAATCATAAAGGAGAGGAAGACCACCTCCAGGATCCGCTTCATGTTGCAGGATGTGCTGGACCTTCGACGGGTAAATTATATAGCTTGAAGAATTGTAACTGTTTCTCGCAACTCAAGGGACGAAGTTGCAAGCAGAGCCAATCGCACCACATGAAATGACTGGCCGTGGTCCAAAGCTACCACCACTGCCAAGTCTTGTTGTCAAAATATCCCACCTAAGAACTGTCAAAACATTCTCTAACTCCATATGAAAGGTAGACAACAGTGAGTGTTGCGTTTGTATGCCAGACGACTAACAGCAAAATATGTAATTAATCATGAGTTCATCAGATTTAACCAGGCATTGCATCATATTACTATGAATACAGCGATGAAATGTCACACTTTGCTGATTGTTAAACATCCTCCTGTTTACTGAAGGGTCAGTGTGCTCCAAGGTTTAATCATTTCCTTCTTATGCATGATCATTTTTAGCATATTTAGTGCTGATTTGTGGGTTAGGGTGAGACATTAGATGTAGTCTGTGACAGTGGGTAGTGTTGTCACAGCCCCTTGAGACTCCCACACTGGTGCTTTAGCCCTGGCCTGTATGAGTTTCATATAATATATGAAACTCACACAGGCAGGCAGGCAGGCAAAGAAAGAAATGTCTTTCTCAGGTTTTTAATGCAGTGCAGCTCCCAAACACAGCTGCTATGTGCCATTGGTCGTTCAACACAAACTCTCCCATCTAGTAGCATGTTAACTCACTTCTGCTTTTGGCTGAATTAACATGTCTTTAATTCTTTGATTAAAAAGAGCATCTAGCATTTTCATTAGATCACGTCTCATGGTCATTTCCAGTGCAGTGTTTTAAAGCCACTTCATTTGAGTGTTGTTGCTTATTTCACTGAAGGAATGCTGCAGTCCTGTAGTTAGGCTCCCAGTCCCGCCCACACAGTGTTACAAAACCTGCTGTCTTCAGTGTTTTTACATGCCAAAATCAGCTGCTTCAAGTCAGCACATTGGCCCAATTTAACTGTGAAACACATACTTTGTTTTTTCCTTTCTAGGCAAAGGCTGAAGAGTTAAGAGTCACCAGGATGTTGAGCTTTTGATCCCTTTCAGTACTCGTCTCTCCCATGAACACTATAGTCAATTGATGCCTTTGTATTTCATTTTAACATCCAAAACTCCCATGTCATTGAATTATTTTGCCATTTCTCATCTCCGCCCTGGTCTCACAATCTCTCCCTCCAACCCATCCTAGAACAACTGGGTTCCCCGGCGAGGCGACCAAGGCCCCAAGACCATCGACCAGATCCACAAAGACGCTGAACTGGAGGAGCACAGGGAGCAGATGAAGGTGCAGCAAGCCCTTGTCTCAAAGAAGGAGTCAGGCGGCGGGTCTGGAGGCAGGATGGGTGGAGGAGGTCGTGGGGGCCCTCACACCTCAGGCCGTGGTGCTCCTCCACAGGACGAGGGCTGGAATACAGTGCCCATCTCAAAGAACCGACCTATTGACACCTCTCGCCTTAGCAAAATCACAAAGGTAGGAGAGAAGGGCGCAGTTAATCAGCTTGATGCTAACACTATGAAGTTTCATTGTTTCCCTGTTGAACTCTCTGGATTTTCACGTACAGCAAGCCATTTCTTTCTCACTCCATCACAGACTTCTTTCATATCAGAACATCTCTTCAGTTGAAATATAGGACAGAGCAGAGACACCTGTTAAAATTCCTTTAATGTTGTGTCCTGTAGTTTTAGCAGGTAGTGTGTTTCAGGGCTCTATTTCAATGTTCATTAATCTGTTCATCATTTTCATCGATTAGTTCTTTGATCTATCAAATGTCAGGAAATGGTAAAAATGTCGATCTGAAATCAGATCAAATCCCAAGATGACATCTTCAAATGTCTTGTTTTGTCCACTTCCCAAAGACATTCAGTTCACTGTCATTGAGGAGTAAAGAAACTAGACAATATCCACATTTATGGAGCTAGAGTCTGAGAATTTTCTTTTTTTTCTTTTTTTTTAATTACTTCAATTGATTAATTGATAATCAGAATAGTTGGCAATTTGACAACTAAAAGATTAATCATTGCAGCTCTAGTGTGTTTTTAACCATCAGTCTCTTCTTTCAGACTCCTGTTCTTGACTTCAACAATCAGTTGCTTGCTCCAGGAGGTAAAGGCACATGGGGCAGCTGGGGTAAGGGCAGCAGCGGTGGCACCAGCACCAAACCTGCAGATTCTGGTAGGTTTCCTGGACTGATGATGTTATTCATCAAATAAGTATCTAGTCAAGCACCTCAAAGCTGAAACTCAACACGTGCTATGTGTGTATTTTCCTCCCCAGGCTCAGAGGCAGGCGGCCGTCCAGCCACTAGCACTCTGAACAGATTCTCGGCCTTACAGCAGCCTTCATCCTCTTCAGGTTCTTCACTGGACTCAGACAGACGAGTTCCTCAGAGGTGAGGCAAAGCCAGCTCTGTGAATTCAGATGGAGTCTTTCACCGCCACATGTACTTTGAGACCCTGCAGGGACTCAGTCTGTTACCTTTCCCTAACTCTGTTTTACCTCTTTCTACAGAAACAGCTCGAGTCGAGATCGCAGTGACAACTACGACCGCTCTAATCGTGGCAGCGACCGATATGAAAGACGCGACGAGCGACGGGACGACCGTGATCGAAACCGGCTGCAGGTCACCAAGCGCAGCTTCAGCCGGGAAAATGAGGAACGCAGCAGGGAGAGGGAGCAGCGTGGATCAGGCGATCCTGTCCGCAGAGTCGCAAGCATGACAGACGAAAGAGACAGAGGCAGCAGAGAGAGAGCCAGGAGCAAGGAGAACGGTAGGTGGCATGACACTGGGACTGTAGTTTTAAGCTGCATAGTGAAAACATCAATCAAAAAGAGAATAAGATTCTCTGGGAACTCCGAATAATCTGAATGGAAATTTGTGGAATTCCAACTAAAAGAAAGAAAACTGGCACAAAAAACAGGTTATCTGCACCCAGTAAACACTTCTGTCCGGTTTCTTGTTGTCATCAAGTTGGACAGCAAAAAACCTTTTTTAAGCTAAAGTTAGCTTCAGGTAGAATAGAAATTTAATTTTTTTTTGTGTGTGAACAGCTAAGAGGGAGACAACTGCGACTCCCCCACCTGCCCAGATCTCCACCAAGCCTGCCTTGACTGAGGAAGAGCTGAACAAGAAGTCCACAGCCATCATTGAGGAGTACCTCCATATCAACGACATGAAGGTACACACTGATATGCGTATGAAAATGCAAAGAAATGACGTTTCTCTCACAGAGTAACATGGATCTGTTCCTTCTTGATCCATTGCATTTCCTGTCGCTGTTTCACCAAAAAATCCCACGGCAGTTTGTCAGCTGAGCAGGAAATGTTTGGTTTGCATTAGCAGTAACAAATACAGCTCTCATATGATTGTAGGAGGCCTGTCGTTGAACAGAAAGAGGCCTCTGTGAATAAGCTGAAATAACAAATGTTTACACTGAAGCCCCTGCATACATTATTTACTGTGAGTCCCATTACAGGCACAGTAACATCCTCACAGAAGCATGTCAGCACCTGCTAAGAGCCATGTAGCAGCTGTAAAGGACCATTGTGTCAGAAATATGTCAGAAATGGAATAGAAAATTCCATGTGTTTTCATTAGTGTGTAATCTGTTTGCGTGTTTTGTGAGTTTTTCAGCCACCATAAGATTTCCTACATGCTTGAAGAGAGAAGGCATATGTGAGGGGTATTCATTTGGCTTCAGCCTGCAGCCTCACCACTAGATGCCACTAAATCCTTCACACTGGACATGGAACACTTTCAACAATCTGTATGTCCTTCTGTGTCCCAACAGGAGGCTCTGCAGTGTGTGCAGGAGATGAACAGCACTCAGCTGCTGTTTGTGTTTGTCCGAAACGGGTTGGAGTCGACGCTGGAGCGCAGCACCATCGCCAGGGAGCACATGGGCCTGCTGCTGCATCAGCTCATTAAGACCAGCATCCTCCCAACACAGCAGTACTATAAAGGGTCAGTATGGAGCCCCAGAGAAGTGGTGCAGTGGGAGATGTACATATGTTGTGTGTAAAGCCTGTCTTTGACTTTCACAGAAAACCTGTAGAAGAGAACATTCTGTATATAAATCCAACAGCAAGTGTATTTGGAGCAGGCTGCTCTGTGAGATGTATTGTAGTTGAGTGAAATAAAGCATATAACAGCAGGATCTAAAATGAACCAGAGCCTGCAGGGGGAACGTTGGCTTAAACTGGGACATTATCCACTGAAACGTAATAATTTTCAGACTGTTGCTGAATTGAAAAATCTTTAAACCGCCAAAAAAGCCATTTTCCATTTGCTATAGTCAGTTTGGTTCCATATTACTCGGTTTTCCCATTTGTTAACGTGTTCTTCATCTTTTTAAACCTTGAATAAATTTGGATATGCTTGTATGTGTGTGTTTCCTCAGGCTTCAGGAAATCCTGGAGGTAGCTGAAGACATGGCAATAGACATCCCCCACATCTGGCTCTACCTGGCAGAATTGATCACTCCCATGCTCCATGAGGGAGGCATCCCCATGGGAGAACTTTTCAGGTTAGTCCAGGCCCTCAGCATGATGGGAAAGGCAAGCAAAGATAACTGTTGGGTTGTTTTTATTTAGTTATTTTGATGTCTGACCTATGCTGAACTTGTCTGGCTCCAGGGAGATTTCAAAGCCTTTGATCCCTCTGGGCAAAGCTGGAGTCCTGCTGGTTCAAATCCTGACTTTACTCTGCAAAGGAATGGTGAGAACCAATAAATTATAATCCCTTGTGTATATTATATTTTATCTAAGAGACCACTGAGGGTTCTTGAATGTTTTGACAACTGATACATTATATTCCAATCATTAATTTCAAATTCAACTCTTCTACTTTCATCATATAACTTATATAGAGTATAAAACTTCTTGAACACTAAGCAAATCTGTAACTCTGAATGAGTTTCTGATGAATGTTGGTGACAGTGTGGGCAGTGAGTGCATCCATCAGTCTAAATCCAATCTGTGTGTCCCTCATCAGAGCCATAAAAAGGCAGGCACAATGTGGAGGGAGGCTGGCCTCCGGTGGAAAGACTTCCTCCCCGAGAACGAAGACGTCAACAAGTTTGTGACAGAAAAGGTGACATATGTTACAGCAAGAGGCCTGCGGTGTAGTTCTGAGACTGCACTGTGGGACTGAAAGCTATAGAAGAATTGCTGACAGGATTAAATTTCAATAGAAATGATTTATGTATTACATAAATGACAAGAAACCTTAGTCCTTCTCCATATTTCTGTGGACAGAACAGTTAATTTTCAGCCTCTGAATGAGAAGTTCAGTAGAGGTAACGCGAGCAGTGTGTCGAGAAGATGAGCATGAAGCCTGCTTCTGTCTCCATGGTGTTATCTAGGATGTGGAGTTCACTCTGGGCGACGAGTCGGAGAAGAGCAAAAAGAAGGAGCTGAGCTCGGCAGAGCTGACCAAGCAGCTGGACAGACTGCTGCAGGACAAGGCCGACAACCAGAGGATCTTTGACTGGATCGAGGTTTGTCTTCCTGCTTGTGTGTAATTTCTAGTCTTATTTTACCTCCAAAAATAGGCTTGTAATTAGGCTTTAGTCATACATGTATCAACCTTATATTTAGAATAGCACATTAGTGACATCAGCCATCGCGCAGTCAGATTTGGATGTTTAGAGGTTCCAAGTCCATCATCCTGTCATTCCATGTTTCTGTGTGTTTTTTGAAACGCCAGTGTCCTGCGTGTGTGTGAATACATTTGTCTGTGCACAGGCCAACCTCGACGAGCAGCAGACCTCCTCCAACATGTTTGTCAGAGCTCTGATGACGTGCATCTGCCAGTCAGCAGTCATCTGTGAGTCAACATGCACCTTTACACTCCTCATTAAAGCCTTTCACTGGTCAAAAGGCATGAATGAAAATATGTCAGCGAGTTTACAGTAATCCAGTGTAGCTGCTGTGCCTGAGTCGTGCTGAATGGACTTTTCCTGCCTGCAGGTGAGAACCCCTACAAGGTGGACGGTGAGCAGATCAAACAGAGGGCCAAGCTGCTGCAGAAATACCTGAAGGATGAACAGAAGGAGCTGCAGGCTCTGTACGCCCTGCAGGGTCTGATGGTGCAGATGGAGCAACCTGCCAGTGAGTCTGCGAGCTCTTATTATCCTCTGTCACTGCCAGTGTTTAATATTTGTTCCCACAATCATCCAAATGTTCGTTTGTGTGCTTTTCTCATGTCAACTCTGACACGTCCTGTCTCTCGTCCCTCGGTCAGATCTACTGCGGATGTTTTTTGACACCCTTTATGACGAGGATGTCATCAAAGAGGAGGCCTTCTACAAATGGGAGTCCAGCAAAGACCCCGCCGAGCAGCAGGGCAAGGGCGTGGCCCTCAAGTCCGTCACCGCCTTCTTCACTTGGCTCCGCGAGGCCGAGGACGAGTCTGACAACAGCTAGGACCCCCGCGAATGGCTGGGAGGGCTGGTGGGAGCTCAGAGAGGATCCTTGGGGAGAGCGAATGTTCTGTGGGTGATTCAGAAGACTCTGAATCAGCAAAATCCTTCTGCATAAACAGAAAAAAAAAGCGAGAAAAAAATTCTTCAACTGGGAGAGATTGTATTATGGATCGAACATTCGATCTTTTTTTTTTCCTTTGTTTTCTTTCTTTTCGTGTGTTTTGTTTTTGAGTTTCTTGTTTTTCCTTGTGCAAACCGAATGTCTTTTTTGAAACAAGTAAAAATACAAGATTAAATAGAGAGAATAGATATGAGAGAGAATGCTGAGAAGCGTTACAAAGCCGTGGGAGGTCATGCTGTTTCCTTCAGTATTTTTTTGAGGTGTATCTCCTGTTTTCAAATGGCTTTTCCTCGCCACGGCAACACTGTTCAAGACACTTTGCTTAATGACAGATAATATAAAAAAAGAAAACTTTAAAAGGCTGTTCACATCTATATTTTTGATGACTTCATCTTTTGTCATGTGGACACGACACAGCGACATCGTCATGTCACATGTACGGTGTTTGGTCTACATGACGCGCTTATGTAGACAAGCTTTTTTTTCTTTTTTTTCCTCTGGTGTTGGATGATTGGAGTGTGTGTTTTGTAATAAAATAGAAAACTACAAAGAAAAGTGCCGAGAGCTGTCTAACGGACATTTTAGATTTAGGACTTAAAGTAACAGTTATGGACCCGAGGATTTCACGCAGACTCTAAGAGGACAGTGTCACTATGGTGAGGGCCGATGAACATTAACCATTTTGCTGCTGGGGGGTGACGACGCTTCCCTGACGCCCCTCAACCCCACCCCAAACCCCTGGTGTACCCTCCAGTGTGTCTCTTTCACTTGTTTCCTGCGCTTCAAAAAACAAACTGTGGACTGACGAGGAAGAGCAAGAGTGAGGGCTCACGTCTGCACCTTCCTGCAAAGCCTGTCGTCGGATTTTAAAAAGATTAAATATTGTTATTGAAACTTGAAAGAAGTATGCCGTCAAAAATCCTCTTTAATGAAATGGACTTAAAAAATAGTTTAACAGTACGCATCCTAAGGCCTTTTCTGCTTCCACGAGTGGAAATGCATTTCAGGAGAGTTCTGTACATATTTGATGGATTGTTTATTTTTTTTGTTTTGTTTTGTTTTTCAAAGACAAAAATGCTCTTTTCCCTGTATTTATATTTTTCTCTCCTCAGCTGGCAGAAGGTGCTTGTAATTATCCAACCCAAGTCATTGATTACAATTTAATTGAAAATTTGTAAATATTTTTTTGCTTTACTTTGTTAAGAAGATATTTAATTAAAGAAAATTAATGCCTCTTTTCACATCCAAAACTGGAAGAGATAATAAAGATTGTTGCCAATAAAAGAAAAACACCCATATTTGTGCGTTTGTGAAGACTGCTTGGAGGCTGAGCTTCCTGCTCATGTGGGACTGACCTGGTCATGTGATCCCAGGTGCTTTCCCTCTGCTCCGCCTCACAGCGTCACGTTATTGGTCAGCATCTTCACAGCTTGCTGTTTTGCTGTTTGTGTTCCTGTCACTATGGATGGTCCCTGTGTGGTTTTTATTTTGCTGTATGTTTATTTTTTCCCCTCTACCACGTGTGGTTGACAGCCGGGGCTGGAGGCGTTCTGTTTTTGGGTTATCCATCCATCCTTCCTTGTGTGACCACACACAACACGTTTTTGTCCATAACTCAAGAATTCATTGAGTAATTATGAAAGACGTCTTCTCCCAGCTGGCTTCAGCAAGAGTCCTTCTACCTCATGTGGTTTGTTGATCTGATTGGTTGAAGTTAGGCCACGATACATGATGATAGACAGATGGTTCTTCCAGTCACCTGTCAAGTATTTTTTGAATGTACCAGATGGTTCTGCCTAACAAACCATGTGAAAAACTCATAGTGTAATGTATCCTTCTGTGGATTCTGTGGACACAATGTTTGCACTCTGGTGTTTCTTCACCCCCTATAGTAGGTGGGCTATCCGTCAGTAATAGTGCTAACATTGTGACACCATTGGCTGCAATATTTTTTGCATTGTCTGCATGCTCATGTGCATGTTTGTGCAACCTAGCAACAAATACACAAGAACAAACCAGATAAAACCCACTTAAAACAGTGCACCTCACTGCTGCTCATGCTCCAAAACTGCAGAGAGCTTTAAGGCAGTCAGAAGTTTCCCCTGCTGCCGCCTGGACTGTCAAGCATGTAATATCACCAAACTTCAACTCGCATGGCGTCAAATGAAAAACACTTCAAGGTCATTTTATGAGCATTTTCCAGTAAACAGTAAAAAAGTTTTTTGTAAATATAAGACTTTATTGATCCATGCTGGGGACATTTATTTGTTACAGCAGCAAGATTAAGAAGGAGAGGAAGGAAAATAAAACAACATAAAAAAAAAGAAAAAGAAAAATCAAGCATAGAGACTGAACATTTTGTACAAAAGAGTATAAGATATATTGCCTTGTGAAGAATGGCTCAATTTCACAGTGGTTAATATCTGCTTATTCTGAATTTGATGCAGCAACATGTTTTGAATAAGCTGGGTTAGGAGCAGCAAAAGACTGAGAAAGATGTGGAACGCTCCAAAAACACCTGTTTGGAACGTATAACATTATATAACACTTTTAAAAACGCAGTTACAAGTGCTTCACACACACACACACACACACACACACACACACACACTAAAACTGAACAAATAAGGTAACAATACAATTAATAACAGCACAGTGACAGACAACCAGACCAGGGAAACAAACAAAGCCAAAGATTCAGCAAATCTGATAGATGGGAGACAAAGAAACCAGTGGGATGGGATGGATAAAAGGCTGAGATTAGAGGATCGGAGAGGTAGAGAAGACGAATATGGAATGAGGAGATCAGAAATGTGGCTGGGGGCAAGGTCACGCAGAGCCTGATAAGTAATCAACAGGGACTTGTAGTTTACTCAGGGTTTTACAGGTGGCCAATGGAGGGGAGCGAGGACAGGGCTAAAGTGGGACCGTCGGCTAGTTCTAGTTAACAGCCTGGAAGCTGCATTCTGAACTAACTGTAAAATGTTAAGAGCAGCTTGACTGAGACACCCGCAAAGGAACTCACAATACATCTGATTTTTACATTTCTTAACTGTTCAGTGGGAGAGATTATATAAGTGGTAGCGGGGACTACAGCAGACTGCAGACAGACATGGATGACACATCTGTGATGTCACCAGCATGTTTCTGAAGTGACTGTTGCCCAAAGACAGGCCTTCACACTGCTGGACTTGTCGGGGAACTCCAGAAGGCAAGACTTGGCCATGCTTCACTCTTTGGTTACATAAGTCTTTGGCTAAAGAAACAGCCAAGAAACACAATAATTCTGCTAAGTTGCAAAGTTAAGTGTTCATTTTTCAAGGTTTCCACTTACAGGATTTAACTGTAATGGGATTCTGTTATTGTGTGTTCTCCAAATAGACTTTTATTTTTCTTATACTGCCCCTTAGATGGCAATTAAATACCTTTTATAGTGTTGCATTTTGAGCTGATTTATTTGGACCCTGAAGGTTTGGAGCACTGCAGTATTTTCTCGAGACATTGAAACTGAAGGGTTTATATGAAGGTAATTCTTATCAATAGTGATTCACTCAGCCAGTCAGTAATAATTATTATTTCATCCACAGCCATAAAACATGTATCTTAGCTCTAAATGCACCTAAACACATCAAGCAAAGGCAGGTTTAAGCTGAGATATGGAGCCGTGTCTGTACTTCTGTAGTGTCAGCGTGGAGGTACCAAATGTGTATTATATTTCCTTTACAATCCTTACATGTGGATTGTACATGTGTTTAATCATGAAAACTGATTCACCTCATTAAGTATATCCATACCATATAGCCAATGTATTCAATAGTGTGAACTAAATGTGTAAACATCTTCAGCAAAAGACAAAAAAAGCACAAAAGTTGTGCTACGTAACCAAGCCTCATGGGTCAAAATGTCGACGACAGAGCCTGACAGCCTCCTGCTCAGTAAGATTTCACTTATGGACGTGACTTCATGCTGAATTACATCAGAGAGATGTGGTAGATTGCACATGCTCACACGACACCTGTCTGAATTAAAGCAAGAGAGGAGAAAGGTGAGGAACATCCAGCTGATGAGTATCCTGCAGATACTCTGGTTTCCTCTCTCAGTCCAAACACATCAGCTCAGACTGGCTGGAGACTCTCCTGGAAATCAAACCACATTCTTGAGCAGCAACACAGAAACCAAGAGTTGCCTTTTTGTCAGAAGGAAGCCATGTCTGAGAATAAGCCTGTATTATAGACTTTACTTGTGGTGGAGAGGTAAAGTCGCCAGTTCAAGTCTCCAGACTGTACATAAATACGAGTGCTGGGGAGGGGAGTGGGCTCCCAGCCTGAACACTCAGCCCCAGCCACAAATAGAATGAGTGGTTGTGCCGGACAGCTCCTAAATGCATCCTGCACCAAAAGAGCGCGTATGCTCAGCAAACTTTGCTCAGGAAAATAATAAAAAAAAATAACCCTGCACCCTCAGCATTCCCACATTTTCACTTTCAGCGTTTGGAGGCAGTCGATTACCTTTGATGGCTGCAGCTCTCTGTTGCACAGCCCACAGACTTCCCTCTTACCCAAACACCCAAACTCAGTCATTCTCTGTGAAGCAGCACTCCACACAAAAGTTCTGCAGCAAGAAAAAAACGTCATATGCTGTAATCCCACCTCTGCGTAGCCTTACCCAGAGTCAGGCCATCATTTTCAACCACCCTTATCAGCTTATCGCACTGTTACGAGACCTACTCTCTCCCTGCTGACACGCTCAGCCTCAGGGGAATCGCCTTATCTTTAACCTGCTGTCACCTGCAGTATCGCAGTCAGCTGGACCCAGTTTTCAGATGACATTTTTCACACTGTTGCATCACCAGCAGGCCTATCATTCCTTTCCATGTAATCCTTCCAAAGCATATTTACACAGGGTGTTGTGATCGGTAAGAGGCCATGCGTGCACTGTACAGTTCAGTTTGTCACACTTCTGATTGTACAGAGGGAGACAGCACACTGACGACGCATTCCTACCAGCAGATATTCTTATTTTCTGTTTAAATCAGCAGGGTTTGAGCAATTTTATGCTCATAATCTTCTGAAGAATGCACAGGTTTGATTCATTTTTTTTAAGTGCTAGTTTCTTGAGTGATGACATCCAGTCTTCATACAATAAAGGTTGAAATGACACACATGACACATGCTTAGGCAACTAAAGGATGAGGTAGAGGTTTTTTAGCCACACTGGCAGCGTGGCTCTCGTGATGGCAGTGTCGCTCAGTCGCTCCACCATTTGGGTCCAGAATGAACTAACCGTAAAATGGACAGGCATGGAATTTTGTTTCCACGTGACTTTCTTTGGCCACTAAGGTTGACATTTGTGATTCAGAGTGAAAGTGCTCAACAGCTGTTAAAAGCATGGCTGTGACATTTGCTGCCCACCGTAGCGTAAACCTGAGTGACTTTGGTGAGCCACTGACTTTTGGTTTTGTGCCACCAGCAGGTCACAATTTTCAGGTATTCAGTGAAAGGGCTTGACAGTGCAAATTTTGCTGACATTCAAGGTCCCCACATGAGGTGTTTCCTGAGTTTTCATCCAGCGCCTCCATCGCAAGTTTTGGGTTGTAATGAAATTTCGTAGCAGCGGTTAGATGGATTGCCTTGAAATTCGGCTCTGTGTTTGTACAGGCAGTATCAGTGAATGTTTGAGCTACATGTGAATGCTTTTCATGTCTGTGTGCAGAGCCTACATGACCTGTTAGATCCTGCAGCAGCACTGGCTGGACAGGATTCTGCTTGAGCCTCTGAAGAAACGGGAGGTTTGCACGGAGAACAGTTTCTGCTTTGACATTTAGTTAAGATTGCACATTTGCTTGATGGTTTGTGGATATTGCAGTAATGCCATTTGAAGCCATCTGCAAAAGATTTTAAATACATTTGTTCAGTAACACTTGTCTGCATCTGCTGTCTGTTAATGAGTTTTTAATTGTTTATGGGCCACACTTATGTGCACATGGTAAAAATGGTAGCTATGGTCCTGTTTGTGGTCTTATTGTATGGAAGAAGGGGCAGCATCTGGCTCCTCTTCCTCACACTCCCTTTGAGTTGATCTTCAGTATTCATCACCCTAAATACACTAGAGGGGGCCATTGCACTGCATATACTACCCACACTCAGGATAGTAGTAATGTTTCATGACATCTTGTCCATATATCCTGGAATAATCAATTACCCCAAAACAACAGACAAGAAACCATATTGAATATAATACATTTAGGTAAAATTGTTAGCTTTTCATATTAGATTTAAGAGCGTTGCGCTTGAAAACACATTATAACCTCTGCTTGATGAAGACATTTATTCAAGCTGAGTGAAAACAAGTGAGCAGGATCTTTCTTTCTACAACCAGCTTCAGCGAGTGAAAATCAAAAAACAAATCCATAGATTATATGGATATACTTATACTCTGAGCGTTCATTTCTGATAAGCTAAAGGTCACTTCTTTGTCACATGTTTCTGTCCCATCAGAGTGATTCTCATCTTTTGTGTGTGCATTATGCGTATGTGTTTTCCACCAGTCATTCCACACCTGCCCACTAGCTGTCCCCAGTGTCTTCTGCTCTCCACACCTGCTGACTGATTCTCAGTCACATGGGAAACTAGACTGGCTTTAATTTCTTGAGAATATCTAAACAAACAAACAAACAAACAAACAAACAAACAAAAACTTTAGCAAGTACACTGATTTTGCACCTCTAAATAAGCTGCATGAATGAATATACAATGAAAGTGTAAGATTCACAAACTTAATATTTTCACTTCACCTCAACAGGCATGTAGTCACTGTCCAAAGGAAACCATGTATCTCCAGACTGATTGATTTTGAATTTTTAGATAAACTGAAGGGTCAAGTGTTGGATTCGTGTCCCTCCAATAAACCTATTGGAGCAATGTAAAAACCTAAACAATGCATTAATACGTTGTCACAAAGCTAAAAGCATTTTTCTTTGCTCATGAAAAGTAGATATTTTGGACACACACACACACACACACACACACACACACACACACACACAGCGAAAAGTGCATCCATAAGCATTTTATCACGAATATCTCAGTCGACCAGGAGGATGAAGCTGACAGTGCAGACAGGAGAGCATGCCCTAAAGGCTGCTGCTGCTGGTGAAATGAGTAAAGAGTCCAGTGCTAAACAATATTTAGCCTCTTCAGCGCCGGCAAACCTGGATTATAACAGGAAAAGTGGCCCAGAGCTATCGTAAATCTCACAAACTCACTCTTTATACTCTTTATATGAGTCAGCAACATCCCTGGAACGTGAGCCTGGAAGCTCCATGCTAGACCAATCAGCTCACTGCGGGGGGTGTGCCTTGATTGCTTTGACCTTTCCTTGCCATATGGCACTTCTCTGACAACACACGCAGCTACAGTGTTTTCAGACTTACAGGAGAATCTTACAGTTTGCTCCTAAAAGAATATAGAAAATATTCCACTATGGAACTTTTGACCATTGTGAGTTTTTGCCCAACACATAATGCCATTAAGGCTGAGTGCCATTCTCTTTGTGGCAGGATGAAGATCCCCCCTCCTCATCTCCACCTCTCTGCCTTGACCTCAGCATCCACAGCCGCAGCAGAACCGAACCCCAAGACACTACAGAGTATCTGCAGTTTGCATTATGTCTTACGGGGGGTTTGACGTGGGAGGCATGCTCACGTTTACAAATATGACAACATGTAGTCTATATTTCACATTGGTTTCTTTAAATTTCAGCATCTCTACATGTATGTGTGTCTATTTGTGTGTCTTAATCCAAAAATAGATTCACTTTTTTGGTGAGTGTAAGAAAACGTCAAAGTCTTTTAGAGCTATTCACGTTCTTCATATTCATTGTCACATTAGGCCTACATTCATGCTTTTCACTTACTATATTCTTCTAACATTACAGGTTTTTTTACCCTTTCTCTTTGCTCTGCCCTGCTTCCACAACCTGTTTTTCCCTCAGGGATCACTGCAGTTGTGCACAAACACACCACCGTGTGTACAGTACTCAAGTAATGAGCTTACATCATCCCATCATGACTCATAACTGTGCAGCAGATGGCAGCGGGTGTGTGCCACAGTCTGCTGTCCCGCTGGCTGCTGAGCCCCACACCAGTGAGGACACAGTGTGGTCGTGTCTCCTCACCAGCATCGCTGACAACGTGTCAGCCGGTTCCACTCGCCACACAGCGCACCGCACCAGCCCAGTCAGCTGTCACGCTCTGCTGCAGTCAGGCCCGCTGCATTCTGACATTTGTGTCAGGTGCACTTTTATTAAATGAAAATGCATCAAAAAGAGATTCAGATTCACTAAATGGTCTTGCTGAGTCAAAAGCAAACACAGACTTAAACATTCATGTTGCTCACGAAATCCAATACAGCCTCATATCTCATAATCTGCCTTTTACCTGTTCTGACACTGCCTGTTCATATTTTCACTGCTGCTATTAGCTGTGTTCAGAAGGAAAATGCTGTTTGTGTGCCTTAGGCGTTAAAAATGAATGGAACAGTCATTCATATGCAGCATTAAAAACATCTCGAGCTGTAACACGGCTTTGTGAAATGTGCAGATATCCTGATTGGTACCACCGTGGTGTCACTTCATCACAGCTAAAGCCCCCACACCCATTATCACCACACTGACTGATACATTATGCTCATTACTCCAGAGTGTGAATGAAGGTAACCAGACTGATAGATGCTGAAAAATATGTTTTTATTGACGACTTTCACTGTTACACATTGCACCGTTCCACGCTGTGACTGATCACTGAAGTCACCAAACAAAAGTGAGTCTGCACAGTAATAAGCAGCAATCAGGTGAGGGTTTAAATGAGTAAATGGATGAATTATGGGGAGAGTGGTCCTGCGTATTTCGTGTCTTCTACATCAACATTACTCTGTCTTTGAGGAACTGCCTCTGGCCAATATGCATCACCGATGATATTTTAAGAAAACATGAAGCTGCTGAGACATTGGCTGCTTTGATGATGTACCACCTTTTTCTACTTCGATAACGGATTCATGTTTTTTTAGGCCGAGCTCCCAGTTCCTCTGTCTGGAACTTGCACTTGTTGTTTTTTTAATGTCTTCTACAATCTTCTCCTCCTTAATATGAATAAGGGTCACACCTAAGAGACACCCGCATACAGTATATTCAGTCCCTTTCCATT
This sequence comes from Chaetodon trifascialis, assembly GCF_039877785.1. NCBI lineage: Eukaryota > Metazoa > Chordata > Actinopteri > Chaetodontiformes > Chaetodontidae > Chaetodon > Chaetodon trifascialis. Next base: position 6,500,527 of record NC_092064.1, on the reverse strand, counting down.
TTTTTTTCTTTCGCTAGCTCTACCTGCTTCCATTGACAGCAGTAAGAAAAAAAAAAGATTTACAAATGACCACAATCTTCAATGGCTCGTCCACATTTGCAAGGCTAATCAGGGAGCTCATTGGGAACATTAGGTGTTGAAATTAGCTCTGATAAATGTCCCATTATCAGTGTGACGCCTGATACCTGCTGAATAAGAAGTAAAACACGCTCTTGCATCAGTCGCTGTGTTACATCTCATTTTGCCGCTGTCTGTGATGGAGAAATTCTGGACAGGCAATCAAACAGAACACAATTGCCGATACAGATATTCTTCTCTTGCTAATGTATTCATTGGAAAATAGAGGGCTGAGTGTTTGTGCCATTCAGCTCAGTCCCCGTGGACTCTGTCTTTCTCACTTACATAACTGTATCCCCTGCTGCATTATCTGTCGGATACAGTGCATTTCTGATTAAAAATCACACACACACACCCCTGCACACACACACACACACACACACACACACACACACACACACACACACACACCCCTGCACACACGTACACACACAGACTTTTTTCATAGCTGTTTAGTACATTCACAATCGTTCCCTTGATCTTTAGCCAAGAATCATAAATAATGCCCTAAATAAACGCTATCATTAAGCACTATCATTAAAGCTTAAGCAACTGTCAATAATTAATCCTTAGATTTAAACTGTTTGGTATTGTTTATCGGATCAAACTGACATATATACACCTACAGAATATCAACTCTCCATTCCTTACTATGTTAGTCATTTAGCTATACGTGGATTTTTAAATGTTACCTATTTTTGCCAAGCCAACATGATGCAATCTTTTCAATCAGAGGTCATAAATTTGCCAAAGGCCTTTGGGTCATTAAGTATTTATGGCACGCTGATGACGATGACTGGTCAGCTGGTATGACTGGCGATAAGCAATATATCAGTCGAGGAGTTGATCTTCGGTAAGGTTAGAGGAGCACTTCTTCAGCCTGGACGTGGCCATGGAGCTGACAAGAGTGACCGTCTTTGCTCTCTTCCTGCTGCTTGCATTTGGATCATCTAGTGCCAAAGGTAAGACTAAAACAGCATATCAGCGATATCATTATCAATTCAGCAATGCACTCTTAGACGTCTACATTTTGTTGTGTTATGACTTGTCCTGCTTCACATTTTTGGAAGGCTCCAACATGATGGTACTTTCCTCTGGAAACTTAAGCCAAAGTTGAAAATGCGCAGCTCATTTAGTGTCTGTGCTCCTGTTCTGTGAATGCTCAAACTCAGAAACTTCCATCCGCCTTTGGACCTTGTCAGCTCCTCTTCAAACCCTTCAAACTCATTCAAACTTTCAGTCTTTGTTCAAAGTTTAAACCATTATCTACCTATTGTACTTTGTCATATCACCTCACCTTTTTCATCTTTCATAGTTTTTTCCATGATCTCAGTTGACATTTCATATTCTGTGTCTCTTTGTCTCAATCACTGACACTTTAACTGCTTTCAATAGATAGATGTCAGTTAGTGTCTTCAATGTCTCCACTTCAACTGAAATTTCATCTACTTTTTACGTCAACTGACAACTCCACTGCTTTCACTGGTTAAACATCTGTGAACATCTGTCCTGCTTTCATTTCTTACTCTTTCAAATGACAATTCAACTGCTTCCATACTTTGATGTCCATACTTTAATGGACACTTCAGATCCTTTCTTCTAGCTCACACCTTTTATTGTTCATAGAAAAGTTAGTCCAAATGCTTCCAGTGCATAGAGTACACTTCAACCACACATTAACACTTCCTCTTAAATACCTATTTCAACTTCTTGTAGTTGATGTATTTCGACTTCCACTTCAACTGTTTCAGTATTTGAACTATTTCAAAACATTCAGTTTCATATAAATCTCATCTAAATGTTCTTCAGAAAGTGTTTCTTTCCCTTCTAGTCTTCCCTCTTTCTCTTGCTGCAGATTTTTCCTAAAGATCTATTGGGCTCTATTTTTTCTGCATGCTGTTTTAAAACTTGCAGTAGTAACAACACATTCAGGGCTTGCTCCATCCTCTCACACTGGGCCATGTTTTCACCCTCGTTCCAGTCTCCCTTTTCCTCCTTAATGGTTCCTCAGCTTCCACCACTCCTTTCATCCTTAACATCCTTACTCCTTTGCACACTTTCCTACCCAGTCTTTTTGAAAGGGGCTGCCAAACTTTTCAAATCAGAACACTCAGTGCTCGTGGAGTTGTGCAACTACTGGCTGCTATCAGCATTTATTGCTTGTTAGTGGACAACTGTATCAAACTACCTGTTACAGCACAGAGGGATGTACTGTGGTGGAAACACCATAAAGAGCAGCTGACTGGGTTGTTTCCATTTCCACTTCTGATCTCTGCAGCATACACAGAATGGCTCTTTGACTATAAGTCACATTTAAGGTTGATGTTTGTTAAGTGTTTTAATCTGTAGCTGTTGTGCTGTAGTTCCTCATCTTAATACACCAAAATATGCTTAAAACCAGTCTGATGTGTGTGTTCACCCGTAGTTGAGGAGGAGAACCCTCAGTTCTGGAGATCACAGGCCCAGAAGACTCTGCAGTCAGTGTTGGACAGAAAGCTCAACACCAATGTGGCCAAGAACATCCTGTTTTTCCTTGGAGATGGTACGTTACACAACGGATGAATAACATGTGGCTAAGCACAGAGACACTTTGGTCTTTACATCACAGAGTCATATTAGAAGAGATTATGAGTTTACTGAGGCTGGAATTAATGGCAGACGTCTGTGTGTGTGTGTGTGTGTGTGTGTGTGTGTGTGTGTGTGTGTGTATCAGGTATGGGAATCACAACCTACACAGCGGCTCGTATCCTCAAGGGACAGCTGCAGAACCAGACAGGAGAGGAGACAGTGATGACCATGGACACCTTCCCTAGTGTGGGACTAGCTAAGGTACACACACACACACGCGCACACACACACACACACACACACACACACACACACACACACACACACACACACACACACACACACACACACACACACACACACAGATACCTGGACAGAAATATATAAATGACTAGTGCATTCATATTCTCATAATCCAGGAAGGTAACTGACTGCAATTTTGCTGCACCACATCGCCCATGGCTGCTCTCACAGATTTGTCAAATTGTCAAGTCAATTTTATTCATATAACCAAAGAAAACCACACATTTGTCTGTGGGGGCTTTATGATCTGTGAAAACATAACACCCGCTATCCTTAGACCTTCAATTGAATATAAATAAATGTGATCAGCCCTGTGGCCAGTGAGAGAGGTGTAACTTTCTGCATAGAATATGTAGTTTATTGAGAGTAACTAAAGTTTCATCTTCATCCTCAACTTGGTGCACAGACGTGAGTGTGTGTGAGTGTCAGATCTGAATCTGACTTTCTGGACACTGTTACCGTATAAAAAGTTAATGTGCCACAGAAATGGATCATATTTGTGAAAACACTCTGCCGCAAGAACAAAACAGAGGTAAAACCCAGGTAAAAGATATGTTTTTATAATGTTTAGATAATATATTTAAACCTATTTTCCCTGTAGATTTATTTATTATATTAATATATTAGGTATAAGGACAGACACCGAGCAAAAGATAAAAAAAAGATACATTTAATCTCTATGAACTATAAACTGTAGATAATCAAAATAAAGTTTTTATAGCCTACACTAGAAGTAATTACATATAATTCACTAGTACACAACTCATTATTTGTGTCTCACTTTGCCCCTTGCCACTACTCTCCACACCCTGTATTAATGCTGTTGACTAATACATTTATTGCTTTTCAGTGAGAGTTTGCCAAATCTTTTAACAAAGATAAAACACACTATCAAAGCAAGATAACTCTGATAAGATTCAATCATACGTAAGGCAATAATTCAAGGAGAACAAATTAAATTGTCAAAAAAACAAGCACAGTCAGTAAAAAAAAAAACTGCAAGAGGTATTTCATATTAATTTATTTAACATTCATGTGCAGTATTCATAAGGCTCCACTTATTTAATTCAACCCTGATTTCAAAAAAGTTGTGATGCTGTGTGAAACATAAAGAAACAGAATGAGATCATTAGCTAATGCTTTCTGACTTACACTCTAATATATACTCAAATATTAAATGTTTAATCTCATCGGCTTCATTGATTTTTGTAAATATCTGTTTATTCTGAATTGATGCAGCAACATGTTTCAAACAAATTAGGACAAGAGCAACAAAAGACTGAGAAAGTTGTGGAATGCTGCAAAATACCTGTTGGAACATTCCACAGGTAAACAGATTCATTGGTATCAGGTGATAGTATCATGATTGGGTATGAAAGGGGCATCCTGGAAAGACTCAGTCGTTCACAAGAATGGACGAGGTTCACCACTTTGTGAATGCATGATTGTATGAAGGAGATTACTGCACGGGCATGTAGTCATTACATCCTGTTTCTATTTCTGTTTTACACAATGTCCCAACTTATTTGGAACTTATTTGGGACAACTTATTATTTGCTCATCTCTCCGTGGGTGGTGTGTGTGTGTTTGTACCATGCAGACGTACAGCGTGGATTTCCAGATTCCAGACAGTGCAGCCACGGCCACGGCGTATCTGTGCGGAGTGAAGACCAACCTGAACACCATTGGAGTTAGTGCAGCGGCTCGCAACGGAGTCTGCAAGTCTCAGAAAGGCAGCGAGGTCACATCCATCCTGAAGTGGGCCAAAGATGCTGGTAAGCCCCCCAGAGTACAATGTAGATAGATAGATAGATAGATAGATAGATAGATAGATAGATAGATAGATAGATAGATAGATAGATAGATAGATAGATAGATAGATAGATAGATAGATAGATAGATAGATCATTGTCCCTCATTAGAGGAAATTTGTTTCCACTGCCTGCACACATATAACAGCTGTTACTAATGATAGCAGCACTTTTCTGTGAATGTAAACAGACCAAAATGAATGCATACAGCTCTCTGCTGCACAAACAATACTGAGGGGATAATAATGCGGGATGTCTTCAAACAGTGCTGTGATTGAAGCAACAAATGGGATTTTATGACTCTTTGTCGGGGAGCAGGCAGATAACTGGCACAGCCGTGCCATGTCATACTTTAGTTCTGGCTACTGACAAAAGAAAATCCCTCAGGTCTTATACAGCCTCAGCAAAACCCGATTTTACAGCTGAGCGCTCTGCTGTGAGCCGCAGTGGCACGTTGGAACGGTATTACAGGAGCCACCGGGGAGCTGGGGGCATCAGCAGCCGGCGGCCACAGGTTACGCTGCAGGGTAACGTGCTGCACAGGGGAGCACCTTGAGTCTTATCATGTTCCCATGTTATCAACGGTCATAAATATCTCTCATAAATATCTCAACTCACACACACACACACACACACACACACACACACACACACACACACACACACACACACACACACACACACACACACACACACACACACAAACACACTGCGCACCATGGCCCTGACCCCAGCACAGCACTAGAGACTTACACTGGTGTGCTCCTTACAGCACAGTCCACAAGTGGTTCCAATTTGAACCAGTTGAAACAGTCCACAGTGCATCATAGAGGATGAAAAGAACCAGCAAATATTCACACTGAGAGCCTGTTCAGATTAGTTTTCTGTCATTCAAGGACAAATAGTTGTGGCTGTGCAATCACTGATTCAAAGAGCAACATTTTCTTGCAGCACCCCGAGAAAACCTTCAACACCCATCACTCATGCTGTGAACTGGCTCAGAACATTTGACCAGAGGGGGCAGCAAAACACTGCCATTCAGCCTGTTAAATACTCTGTGAGCTTTTCAGCTGCATGAGACACACCAGTGGGTCCATTATTCATTGTGCTGCATGGTGAAGCATCACTCAAAACCACAAATCATTCCAAAGATACCAAATATATGCATAAAAGGATGCATAATGCATTTTCATTCATTTTATGGTGCAGCCATAAATATTTCCTGATTAGCATTATGTAATCATAGCTTGAATAGGAAAACGTTGGAACACACATATGAATGATGTACCATAAAAGTGTCAGTTTGTGCAGTATGGAGGAAAGGTCTAACTCTAAAGTTGTTTAAAGCTGCTATGTTTTGATTTTTGTTTGATTCCAGGAATTCTTTCTAATTATACATTTACAGTTGTTTGTAGGAACATGATACAATTCCAGTGAAAGTTGATGCAGTCTGTGATTTGCTTCCAGCTCAATCATCTCAGTGTCCTCGACTGCATTTCTGTCTGCCTCCGTGTCTTTTTTGTGCTGCCATTGGGGGACTTTAGGGGGGTTTAAAGAGTAATGGTGGGCATCAAGGTGGTAAAAGAAGAGGTGTATTTACTACCCCTACCTCAACATAATTATAACATACAGTGTCTGCAGGGGGTGAGAAAACTGCTGATTAATGGCTCAACCATCAGCCTGAAAGCTGCTCATATATTACACAAACCTACCTACAGCAACTACACCTTAAACATGAAACAAATTGATCTTCCAGGCAAGTCTGTCGGCATTGTAACAACCACGCGAGTGCAACATGCCACCCCAGCAGCCACCTATGCCCACACCGCCAGCAGGAAGTGGTACAGTGATGCTGACATGCCCAGTAGCGCCAAGAACAATGGCTGCACTGACATCTCCAGCCAGCTCCTCCAAAACACAGACATAGATGTAAACTTCTCCATAACTCTCATCTTTCTCATTTCATTAGCTTTTAATAAATGCATTCTGTTGTAAAATGGTGAAATTACATTTGAATGCATGTCTTTGTGCCCATGTGCGTGTTTCCAGGTGATCATTGGTGGAGGTAGAAAGTATATGACCCCTAGGGGCACTAAGGACCCAGAATACCCCTTCGATCTTGGTTCCAGGGGCAAGAGAAAAGATGGACGCAACCTCATCACTGAGTGGCAGAACATGAAAGTTGGAAAGGTGAATCTTCTGTTTAACAGGGCACAGTGACCATGAAAACATGCTCGGCTGGAGCAGCTGCTTCAGGGCAGAGTCGCATACAAAGGGGAGGCTGTAAAAGTACAAATACTGGGAAGTGGAATGCAGCAAGGTGTGAAATCAAAACACTTTAGAGCAAGTATGTTTTCATTCTTCCAGGCCTGAGGCTATCTCCCTCAAAGAGTAACTACACGCAGAGTAAAAGCTCTGCTTCTGCTGCCATCTAGTGGGCGAACTTCTCACCTCGCTGCTTGCTGCCGACAATTAGATAACATCATTACTAATTGAGTTTTTAATAACTTATCAACCTGTGTAAAAATACAGCAAGGAACCCAGAGCAGTGATGACGCTTTGAAGGAGTTTACTATCTTGGCACAACAAAGCTTTGCAGCTGCTTCAGATGTGGTGTTTACAGTCAGACAGTGAACATGAGTAAATGATGACTTAAATGTCCACTGAAGAGATGGAAACATCCGATGAGGAGGCTGTAACTTTCCTGACATTAAAACACAAAACAAAGAGAAACGCCACATTTCCACCATGTTTTCCACGTTCTTTACACTCCCATGAGTTCTGACTGGCCTTCTTTAAACACATCATGTGGTTGCACCCTCCTCCTCTGTGCAATGGTAGAGAATGACTCGAGAATTAGTGCCACCAACTGATTATCTCAATGTGCCCGACCCCTAATGTTCAGATAACTGTAGTGAATGGAAATGTGCATTATTTTCATATTTGGTTTAAAATGTGAACTATATTTGCATGGAACCTCGACTATTGTTGAGTTTTCCAAATTCATGTTTCAGTGCATTGAGCACTGCATGGGAAATTCCATTCAGCCTCCAGGAGCAGAGCTAGTATTAATGTCATGTCATGCTCTTTAATTTCACCTGCAACAATGATTTCTTTTCCCTCCTTTTAAAGAAAAAACCTACATTACACTTTTAAATGTGTAATGTATTAAACTTAAATCATCACAGAAGCGACAGTAGAGCACACTTTTCTCAGCTTGTCTTTTCATGCAGTATTGACATCAGTGTATCATGGATTATTTGACAATAACACTGTCAGGTGAGATGAGACAGTACAATAGAACATGACTCATACTGCAAAGGAAAGTTCACCCGGTGACTCAGTGTGTGAACGTGTGTGTCCTGTGTGCCACACAGGTAGCCCACTATGTGTGGAATAATACCGATTTCAGTGCTGTTGACCCTGAGACCACAGACTACCTCATGGGTGAGTGTTTTTGGTTTTCTGTCTCTTTGCCCACTAATGCTTGTCTTTCCAGCAGCGCTGAATTGTACATTGCAACGCCTTTGCTGGACCTCAAGGATACACAGTGTCTTAGAGAGTAACAATGAATATGAACAACTTTTGTTTGCTTACAAGAAAACTCCTCAGGGCACCTTTAACTTTCAAGAGAAACATGGGTGTGACTGAACACGTCAAGTAAGGCTCCATTCCATTTAAGTGCCCTAATAAGTCATTTCAGACCCTGAAGCTGACATATCTAAATGGAGTGCAGTCATTAGTGGGGATATTTTTTACATCTGTACTTTTCCTGTTTTGATAAACCAGATCTATAGCCTTGCTTGGGCATGGGGCCAGACTTGGTTACTGGGGTCCAGGTATTTGTCTGCTTTCTGTAACGAATAGACTTCTAAACTCAAAAGAAACAGTAATGTAAGTCCAATATTCACTCTCCTATTTGCTCTGCGTTGGTCTCTACCACCTCCTGAGATAAATATGTGAGTCTTTTTTGGTGCCTGGCAGGAAGTATACAGTCAGTCTCATGTACAGTAGTTACTGACTCATGATGTCAGTAAGCTTAGTATCTTTAATGTGAGGAAGAAATGTCCAGATTCAGTCATCTTGTTTTTTCTGAGTGCCCACTTGCTGCTGTAGAAACTTTGGATTTTAGCCTTAACATTGTGGTTTATCACCTCCTCCATGCTGAAAATAGTAGTAGTAGGAGGAAGATGGGACTTTCCTTTCTGCTGCACCTCTACTGTGGGCTGATGAAGTGAACATACTGTATTTTTACATGAAAAAACATGATGCATCTTTCTATCTGATCATCCCTCTCTCAACCCCAGCTCTGTTTGAACCCGGTGATCTGCGCTTCGATGTAGAGAGGGACCCAAATATGGACCCGTCTATTGTTGAAACTACAGAAAAAGCCATCCGCATCCTCCAGAAAAACCCTAAAGGCTTCTTCCTGCTAGTGGAGGGTGAGGACAGCAGCTTCACCCACTTTCCACACACTCCCCATCAATCTGTCAAAGGCTGGATAATGAAATCCCCAAAGAGGTTCTGCTAAAAATAGGGGAAAAAACATGTGGCTGGTTAAAGTGGATCAATAGAATCATTAATCCTGTTACAATCACAAAGGAGGCCAAGTGGCAAATGACCACACTGGTAATTGTTGTGGTTTTTTACAACATCAGTATGTGTTTACATTTCTTTTATAGTGACTCCAGCGCTGACACTGAGCTGAGAGCAGAGGATCCAGTGATTTGACATTGATTTTGCATACAGCTCAATGAGTTTGCCGCAGTGTGTGCTAGCAGAGTGTGTTTGGCTGACGTGTTTCGGTTCCACACTGCTGCCTCACCGGCCTCGTCATCCATCTCTCCTTTAATCTGAGGCAGCTGCCTGGGGACTCCATGGTGCTACTGAGCATCTTCACAATGACTTTAAAATAACAGGCAAATGTATAAATAGAAGCAGGCATATGGTGCACCCAATCACTGACAGCTCACTGAGACCACTACTTATTAAGTGGAGTCTACTTCACTTCTGTATGGCTTGTGGAGAGGACAGTATGGAAGACTGTGCTAAAGTAAAAAAAACAAAAGAAAGCAAACCTCAAGTCAAGTGTCAAGTCATTTGTGGCCAATCAGAGTCGAGTTACAAGTCATCCAAAACAAGTCTGAATTAAGTTGCAAGCCGTTCAAATCTGTCAAAAGTATCAGTCAAGTGTCAAGTATTCCTCAAGTGTGTTTGGGTCTTAGTCATAGTCAACTTTCGAGTCACAGATAAGTCCAAAATTACTGGAGACGAGTCAAAGTCAAGTTACAAATAATGTTAGACAAGTAAGAGACAAGTAACAAGTAAATGGATACAAATCAAACTAAGTCTCAAGTTATTTGAGACAGAGTCTAAAGTCCAAGTCAATTCATTTGAGACAAGTCCAAGTAAGTGTAATGTAAAATCAAAAGTCTCAAGTCAAGTCCCAAGCCTGCAAGGACAAGTCGATGTCAGGTCAGAAGCCCTGGACAAATTGCTGATCAATTGCAAGTCTTAAGATCCATCCATCCATTTTCTATACCGCCTATCCCTTTCGGGGTTGCAGGGGGCTGAAGCCTATCCCAGCTACAATGGGCGAGAGGCGGGGTACACCCTGAACCGGTCGCCAGCCGATTGCAGGGTCTTTAAGATCACTTAATGCTATTCGTTTAAATGAACAGAGTGTTTTGGTTTTTTTTTGGTTTTTTTTTTAACAGAACTAAGACAATGTTCTTTTAATACATAGGACTAACAATTCACGTCTGATGAAAGACCTGTATGTCGTTTTTTTATTTATTTCTTCTTAATTATCAACCAGGTCAAAATTTTAGCCTTGAATGTTTTTCAAATCAAGTCCAGTCTTTCATAGCAATCAAGTTTAAGGTCTCAAGTCTCAGGGCTACAGCTCTATTATCTTTACTATTTCCTGGACAAAGTGGCTGAATCACATTATTTTCTTTACAAATGTTTTACTTCAGTGTCAAAGAAATCTTTGTCTCCCTGAGTCAGCCTAATTAAACACAGAGAAAAGAGAAAGTTAATTAGTGGAATCTGGTTTAATTAAACTGTGATATATATATTTTTTTTCAAATCCAAGCACCTTTTCTCTCTATTGAGGGACAGAATCAGTTGTCCTCTCTGTCACTTCACATACAAAACAAACAAAACCTTTCCTCTTCTCACGACGCCCCCCTCTTGGTGTGGTCAGGTGGGCGTATTGACCAGGCTCACCACTCTGGCCGGGCGTCCATGGCACTCCATGAGGCGGTTGCATTCGACTACGCCATTGCCAAGGGCCTTGAACTCACCAAAGAGCATGAAACTCTCACTGTAGTGACGGCTGACCACTCCCATCCCCTTACCTTCAATGGATTCCCATTTCGAGGGCAGAGCATTCTGGGTAATTATGAACTCACTTTTTTTATTCAATTATGTGCTCTGAAAGTTGTTGCCGTATTACATACCTCCATCCTTTGCTCCATCCATCCATTCCTTCCTCCAGGTGTGTATATATCCCATAACAATAGGTAGCATTTTGTGTGTGTGTGCGTGTGTGATGCCTCTCGGTGCACTGCCTGCTTCCTCTCGGCTTCGGCGTGCCTCTGCCACCAGCAGCTTGACATTTCCTCTGCTTTCTCTCCCCTGCAATTACAGCCCTGGTAAACACATATAGCTGGCAGCCTTTCTCTCCCTCGCCTTTCTATTTCAGTCGCATGCTTTCTCTGGCTCTCTTTTCCCTCTGCCTCTCCCTGACCGTCCACACTGACGCCTCGCTCTCTCCTACATTATTCTCTGTTAAGTTGTCCTCGCCCTGTCAGTCTTTCTCGCCTGTTAAGCTCTCTTTGGAACGTCGCTTTATCGACCTCGCTTACTCCTTTCCTCTACTCCTTCGGCTCTCCTCTCCATCACTGTGCCCTCTCCTTTACCTGGAGGCTGAAATCCTACCTCGTGCATGGAGGGACAGAGGGTGTTATGCAGGGTTAAACTGATTTATTGCCCTGCCTGTTTTGTGTTAGATGTCAGTATTGTTCACTTTTTGTATGATGAAGGAGAGCACATTTGATGTATTCAAGCAACAGGCCTTTTGTCACAGGAGGGAATGTGCAGGTGGAAGTAATCAAATGTGGGGGCCAAATTCCATTTTGCTGCTTTAGTTTCAAATCATGAGGCTTTAGCTATGGAAATAATTGTGTATGTTAATGATTTAAATATAGTGGGGATCAGTTAAGTAGTTCTAGGCTCCAATTTAGGATCCATTTGATGGTCAAAAGTGATGTTAAGGAAGACTTCTGGTTTTCTGTTGGTACCCTAGGTCTCTCCTAAGCATCAACTTTATCACCAATAAGTACTCAATGAGTATTTAACTGGGACTGGTATATACAAAATAGTTACACTGTAATTTATTCACTTAATTAGCTACCAGGATTTGTTCTTGCTTGGTTTTCAATAAAGAATTCTATTGTCTCCTAGAAGTCTAAATGCCATTTCAGAGGTGTCTCCACCCTGCCCAGGAAAAACTGATTTTTTTAGACGTCGAGATATTAACTTTTAAAGATTCTGCCCACAAACGTATCTGTATCAGCCTTCAAAGTCTGCATTGATTGAGCACTGTTAAGTCCTTCTGTTCCCACCTTTCTACTTTCTCTTTCCTGTTGTATCCTTATTTTACCCTCCTCCTCCTCCTCCTCCTCCTCCCAGCGGTGCAGCAGTGATTAATGTGCTTGTGAAACTCTGAGCTCTTCATCAGCGGGGAGACTCGCCAGGCTAATGGCTCATCTGGAGAGAAACACTGAGATACTCAACAAGCTGTAGACCTCCTGCAGCACCCTGGGGATCCAGAGACCCCTTCTTATGTGTGTGTGTGTGTGTGTGTGTGTGTGTGTGTGTGTGTGTGTGTGTGTGTGTGTGTGTGTTAAGCACCTTGAGGCAGAGAGAAGAAACAGAAAAAACCAAAAAGATAAATTAAAGACAATGCTTCATGGCCATCCTATATTTTCCAGGTAAATCTCCCTTGTGGGGTAAAGACATGCTGCCGTACACCACTCTGATGTACGGCAACGGACCTGGACACACGAACACCAACGGCAAGCGGCCAGACATCCGCGATGTCAACACCAGTAAGACACACCGCTCATTATTTCTTTGTTTTCATCACAAGATCCTCATCACACCTCATCACAGATCTCAGTTGACCAGTTACAACACTCCTTGAGGACAGACAGTAATATATAGTTACTTATTTAGTTACTTTTCTTTATTTTGCATGTGTTCAAGGACAAAAATGCTGGAAACAAACACTGGGAATGAGAAAACAGTTTCAAAACAACTGGCATGACCCTTAAATTTTATCCTACTGTGTTTAGATAAATGTCCAATGTATAATACAGTATAACCTTTCCTTATGAAGCAGGGAAGACAATGACAGTTCAGTTAAGATATTATGACAAAAGAAAAAAAGTCAGAAATCTAAGCAGTATGTATTAAAAAGTATTCCTTCTACTTTACTTATATTTTACATGAATGATTAAAATTTTCACTCATCTTTTCAGCACGAGTAAGAAATACTCAATCACACTTCAGCTGAAGCTGCTTTTGCTGACTTTTTTTTTGTTTAAATGCAACTTTGACAAAACTACCTTATAAATTAGTTATGTGCGTGTGCTAGCGAGCACCTGGCATTTTGCCTACTCTCAGCTCCAGCAGACATGGAGCAACAGTAATTTTAATTTGCAGTTGTGTTTCTGTTCACGCGATGAATCTGAATCCAATATTCACTCTCCTCTCCTGCTGATGTTTTCCAGAAACTAAAGACTACATCCAGCTGTCTGCCGTCCCCATAGACTCAACCACACACAGCGGAGAGGATGTGGTAGTGCTCGCCCGTGGACCCATGAACCATCTCTTCCAGGGCGTCCAGGAGCAGAACTACATCGCCCACGCCATGGCCTACGCCGCCTGCGTAGGCGCCAACCTGAGGCACTGCCAGGAACAGAGCTGGGCCAGCTAGTGGCTCAGCAGCTTTGCTCAGTAGCCTCCTCAGCGTGCTGCTGGCCCTTACAGTGCTCATGTAAGATCCTTTTTTCTCACTGAACCCCCTGATCTCACTGCACTTGCCACATCATGGAGGTCAGAGGTCAGGGTCACAGAGGAGTGGGCAGGGATTCAGTGACTTCTCAGGATACTTGAGTTGTATTACCCCTTGCTAAGATAGAGAGAATCAGATTATTCGAAGTCCCAAACTAAGATATTGAGATCCCCTGGTTTTATAAAGTCAGAGGAAAGTAATTGTTTAAACTTGGCTTTAAAATGGGTCGATGGGAGAAAATTGACTCCAGCACTGTATCAATAAGAACCCACTGAATGTGAAGTCATCTTGTTTTTGCTTTGGTACCTCGCTAAATTTATGTGTCATACCAATAAAACAGCCCTTCAACAGAGAGCCTGTGAGTCATTTCCTCAGTATGAATTCATCTATACATGTATTGACATATATGGCTTCATATAATACGTAAATAAACCTTGTTTCAAGTTTGCATTTGTCTTGTAAAAAACTCAAATCTCCAAATCATGCATTTTTTATGACAACTGGCTCATTTTGGTGAAGAGGTGGAATAACTTTGTTAAACCATAAAGGACCATTTAATACTTCAATTTATTGGAAAAATTCAAAATTGCCAAATTTCCACTGGACAATGACAAGTGTGAGCTTCAGCAACAAATCCACTTGTTTCCATCACAGCTCTAACCGTGCATTGTACAGAATACGGCTGTCACTGAGTTGTATTCTTCTTACACATTCAAAAGGAACAGTTTGGCATTTTGGGAACCGAACTAATTAGTTTTCCTGCTGAGACTCTGATGAGAAAATATATATTCCACCTTCATATCCGAGCCCTGTAAGTATGGAGCCAGAAGCAGGAGTTTGTTTTTCATTTGTTTTTGTAGACAGATTCAAAAAACAGCTCGTCAGTAATCTATAGAGGTGCTGGCAGGTGGATTTTTTTATTTGGTCTTCATTCCAGGCTGCTTACATCCATTCATTTTTTTTCAGGCTTCACTTTGAAAGAGCTTGCCAGCATACATTACCTCCACACATATACTTTTAAACACAGCACACTGCACGTCAGACCATGTTTACAGGATTAAATCCCTCTTTATATTTGCCATCTGACAGCACAGGATGCTGAGATTGTCTCGGCCATTGAGATTTCAGTTTATTAAGATTAGACTTTTCTAACCCCGCGATACAAAATGAGCGTAGAACTGCCTCTTGATTCCTTTGATCCTCTCTTCCAATATCCGCAGAGCTAATTGAGGTTCGAGGCGACTGGGTTTGATGACATTACTACAGCGGTTCATTAATAATGCAAAATATTTAAAGATCACCTATTTTTATCTTTGGGTGACAGAGTGTGGTAATTATTTTGGACATCTGTTGGGGTTTGGAGTTCATTAGACCTGATTTTGACTCTCCTTGTACTCATTCAGACTGGCCGGAAGCCATCATTTTTGTTTCAGATGAAGAGCCTCTTCTCATCATTTACACACATTCAGTCAAGACTCATTTATAGATCATATGGTGGATTGAAGCTCAGCAGTTTGAGATGAGATGCAAGCGGAGTGTAACCTCTTTTGTCTGGTACTGAAGTTCTACTTAAAGGCTGGAGGCAGGCAGGGATCATGAACAGTGACTCTGTTGGAGGGTCTCTTTCATCATTTGATCTCATCACTACATTTGGACATGCACTTTCCTCAACACATGCACAGAAGAGTATTTCCATTTAACTTTTATGCAGCAGGCCTGCATCATTCGCAGTGGCGGAGAGTACTTTTACTTTTTAATAAAGTACAATTGTGAGCAACTTGTAATTTACTTGTTTGTATTTCATGCTGCTCTATACCCTCTTTGTTTTTTTAAGATGAATATAAAATGAATATATCCATATCTTTAATTTCTTGTTAGTGTCCAAATTTAAAATTCTATACACAAAATTTAAGATGAGTTTACAAATATGATTATTTACTTTTTCACAATCAACTGTACGTTGAAATGAATACATCAGTAACAATAACTGAATGGTATAAAATAACAATGGAAGGAACCGTTCTGCCTCCGTAGTGATTACTTTTACTTTTGATGCTTTCACATACATTTTTGTGGTAGCACTGGTAGCACTCCTCCACTCATTATTTGGCATGGCATGTCTACATTTTGATCTGCAGACTTCAAGTCAGGCAAAATACACAACTGCCCTGGAGTCCTGGGCCGAAAACCATAAGATAAAATAATAATAGTAGCAGGATAAAAACAACAGAAAACACACACACTGTACTCCTGTCCATCACAGCTCTCCTG
The DNA here is from genome assembly GCF_039877785.1 of Chaetodon trifascialis. Taxonomy (NCBI): domain Eukaryota; kingdom Metazoa; phylum Chordata; class Actinopteri; order Chaetodontiformes; family Chaetodontidae; genus Chaetodon; species Chaetodon trifascialis. The sequence continues at coordinate 6,484,372 of NC_092064.1, read as the reverse complement.
CTCATGCTGGCTCTGGTTTGAAGCCCTGAGGGGACAGGACAGTGGAGACAGTAGGTCTGCTCAGCTGAGCACCTGTCCAGTGTGATTTGTCTTCATTTTCCTTCATGTGAAGGAAATGGAGTCTGCAGGATCTCGGTCAAGATCTCCTTGTCTGCAGTGTCAGCACAGAGAGCCTGAGACTCTACAAAAGATGTTTAGTTCTGACCTGCTGGCAGAAGGCTTGGGTCTCGTTGCTGGCTTTGACCTCTTGGCCTGATGTGCTGTGCTGTTCTGGGCTCACTGTAGCAGGGAACAGCTCGTTGTCTCAGCTGGGGTCAAAAGCTGTTTTACATTATCTAACCATTTTGCTTGACAGGCTCCAGCACATGGCTCACTTGTGTCATTGGTAACTTATCTCAGAGGGTTTGCTCTGATGTCTTGTACCTCCTTGTTCTTCAGCTGAGAGACTGTGTGTTTGATGGTAGGCAAGCATTCTACAGACACTGCAAACTGTTTCTGGTTGACTTGACAGAAAACCAGCACATCTTACATCTTATCCACTAGTAGTGTCAGTCCATTGGCTTTTATGAACTGTGTATTGAACACTGGACCCTCCTCCTTTTCTGTGTACAGGCAATGTGATCAGAAGTGTTGTCCTACACAAAATGTTCCTGAAATTTAATCTACAGATGTATGGACATGGACACAATGTTCCACCTCATTCATGACACTAAGCATGACTTTCAAACTGATAAGGACAAATGTAGTAACATGAGCAATAGTGACATATAATAGTGACAGCTCACATAGTGAGTTGGTGAGGGTGGATGATGGGTCAGACACAGGACAATCACACAGGGCGCGGGTTTCTGTTCCTACAGATAAAATTTCATGACTATTTCACGAACTGCGGTGAGACAAATACATCGAACCATTGGTCTGTTTGGTTATGTCATATTCCAAATAGCCATGGACGTTTTCACACTGGAGAAGTAGATTATGCTGCAGGAGAAGTCTGAGGAGTTTTTCTGCATGCACACAGTTTTTCTTCAGTGAACTCTTCTCACTATTTGAATTCACTGTAACCAGCTGAAATCCAGTTGAACAAAATAACCTGAACATGAGGTCTTTTTGCTTGCTTTCCCGCACATTTCATCCACATCTCTCTGTCTTCATCAGAGGGTGAAGTTCGTCACCAGCAGGTGGAGTTTACTCACTCACTGACTCTGTGCCAATGAAGGCTGTATGGTGAGATTGAAAAATAAAAGTAATAAATGGAAATAGAGAGATTATTTGTCCAAACTATTGTTTCCAAAGTCAGAAGTGAACTATCACACTCAGTTTTTACAGCCATTTTTCAACATGAAGAGTGGAAAAAAGATTTTGGTTGGATTATCACTTTAGAGTCTCCTTTAGATTCTTGAAGTGGGTCTCTGCTTTTAAACTGCTTTTAATACTGCAAAATAACTGTAGAAATAAGGAGTAAGTGAAATAATTACACCCACTTGCACCATTACACCACCATTTTTCCAAAATAAATAATGAAGTCTTATCTTGCTTTATTTTAGATTTTAAATTTTACCTTTATTTCACTATATGTCTTATTGTTATGCGCCATAGGCTGAGATAGGCTGTATCCGTATTAACGTACAAAACATATTTTTGCCATTTCCATATGCTGTGTGTAGGTAAAGAATTTCCTAATATATGCCAGTTGAGGACTATGCTTTATTTAATGTAACTTCATACTTGCTTGATTTTTTCGTCTTTATTTTATGCAGCTTATTCTTCTTGCACCCCTGAGAGCAGCAGACGTGAAGGTGTCAGTAATGCAGCATGAACACGTTTTGGCCTGATCGAGGCTCTGATAATGGCATGCGGTCTCAGCTTTGCAGTCACTGTACTCCGCAGTCCTGTGGCTCCCACAGCTGCCTGTACCCCAGCCTTCCTTTCGGTGGCGCTAGAGCACCAAACAAAGTACCCTGTGGCGTAGAGAGGGCCGATCGGGCTACATAAGCTGTGGCTTTGCCGCAACTTTGATGTGTTATGAAATGGGAGCTGAGTGCGCACTGCAGGAAAAGAGGAGGTACACAAGATTGCAGTCGTCTGTGCTTTAAAATTACAGACCTTAAATGAGCAGAATTAACAGTGTGACGAATGCCTGTCCTCCCACGTGTTGAACGTGTGATGAGCAATACTGCATTTCAATTTTATTTCCAAGTTATGTGATCTGGACTCATTCACTTTCAGAGTGTTTGTTGGGGATAAAGTTGGTCATTGTGGACCGCTAAATGTTCCCATGGTGGCACTGAAGGATGCATCAGTGAAAAAAACACCTGTGGCACCAGCGGCTCTCCTCACTCTTCCTCTGGCTCTATCACGCGCATTTACGCACACAGAATGTGCGCTGGCGCCTTTCCGAACCACGGAATATCTTAAGCTTGTATTACTGTAAAGATCTAACTGGTCTAACAAGGGAAACATCTCCGTCTTGTGAATACAGTGAACAAGGACTGAAATGCAAGTTCCTGCACACAACAGCTACCATCAACCACCAAACGCGCACAATGTGTTGTAACATTTCTGAGGACCAGCTGTTGAAGTATTTGGAGTGACGACACTGCAATACACTGACGCTTGTCTTCCAGAGACGCGCAGAGGAAACACTGGTCCTGTTTGCTCATTACAAGCGCCCAGATAAATGGCTAATCCTTTCCTTAAATCATGTCACACATTGCACTTTATTGTGCTCCGGATCACATTCAGTAAGCTATAAAGAACATTGTCTGCGGGTAAATATGGGGGATGTGGTTCAAATAGTCTTGCAGCAGCCACTGAGCACCCAATCAGAGGCCGGTGCATCTTCCTCTTCTGTGGATGAATTGAAAATGCCCATCAGAGGACCCCGCATCTGTCCTATGGTAGCAGATAATACACGTAGTGGAGGAGCTCCGCGGGTCTATGTTTAGAGTTCTGGTGGGCGTTAAGAGAGCCGGAGAGAGAATGAAGATACTTCAGCGGCGACCTGCATGGAGACAAGAGTATATCGCTTACAAATAAGGCACAATTAGGCCTCACAATAGACCTTTCTTTTTCTTATTCAGGCTCTCCTCCCATGCGTTGCGCTGCAGTGGGTTGTTACGTTGATTCAGCGTGTATGAACAGAGAATATCAAAGCTTATTTTAAGAAACGGCGCCTATATTCGGGTGCATTAACTTGGAGGTCGTAATGAGCCTGCAGCTAGGCCACTCACTACACAGTGTGTATGTATGTGTGTGAGAGTGTCGGGGGTTGGGGCCAGGGGTGATATTACTGAAACGCGTCAGGCTGCGTGTGAAAAATATCACTTTCTTCACATGTGCTCTTGCTGCCATAATTGGATGGTCCTATTGCATCACTCCACAAGCTGTGTAAAGCCTGCAGGCATCTATCCGTCCAACACGACCTTTTCTCCCTCGGCGTGTAAGATTGTTCTCCACGGGAAAAAATGAATTAATATCTCATCTTCTGCACAAGTGGATGTTGTTGCTCTGTTATTATTTTGTCTCAGCATCATAACCTGCTCGAGGCTTTCATCAACTCTGCATTCTTCCTTTTCGGACCTGTTGAAATATGCAGCATGTTCCTCATTTGTCATTATGTCAGCTGATACACAGATGAGGAGAAACGCAATCCTTGGTTGACAACTTGCTCCTGTTATGTGTGCACCGTTAACTCCTCCCTTCTCCCTATGTGGCATGTAAGGTGACACCAGCCAATCACGTCTCATTCCGCTTCTACCTAGCACGGAGAAACAGCACAAGAAGGCGGAAACTCGTTGGGGCTGTATATAAGCAGTTAAGCGTGGGATTTTTGTATCAGTGTCACCCCGCAAGGATCCACAGCCTGACCGGGCGCACGCAGAGCGCACAGACACCGCGGATCCGTGCTGGTGTGCGGCGTGGACTTGACCGGCAGTCAAGGGGAAACCCCAGCCTCTGCAGCTACCAGGCCCGAAGAGAAACCCATGCTGCCGCCGCTTCACAGAGCGCTGTCCGTCCGCTGTGGTGCTGAACCGCAGGACACGACCCTTCAACCGGTGACGTAGAGCTGAGACTCCTCCAAGACCCTCAAGGCTCAAGCTGCTAAGAATAAAAATAACAAAGTGTCACATACATTATATATGTATGGATTTGAAGCAAATTAAAAAGCAAAAAGAGACAGAAAACACGGAGCAGAAGTGATGCCTGGACTTCCCCCCGCCCTCGGCGTCACTCCGGCGGTCTGAGCACAGCAGCGCGTAACGGAACCAGCGGAGCCTCCGTAGATGAGGAGAGTGACACAGGCTTTCGATCAGTGAGGTACGCTCGGCGTCTTACACAAGGAAATTAGGGAAAGAAAATTGATAGAATTGCTCGTCTAAGAGGCTCTACATGCAGCAACGAAAATGGGCTGTATCAGCTCCAAAGCGCCAGTTGGTAAGAGTTGTTTTATCTGCTCTCATAAACGCACGCCGGAGGGAGCCTGAATTTTTCGCATTTGTTTTGCTGCAGCCTTCGCGGGCGCAGAGGCTGTGAGTGAATTTGGGTGCTTGTAGTGCACAGCATGCTGTGCCGGAGATGTGAGACATATGATCGCGCTGCTGAGTCATATGCATATGAATAAGGAGCCTTACATGTAAGACGCGCTTAATGTAACTGGAATTTGCGCAATTTCAGTCTGTTTGAGGTTAAATAGTGTGTGTGTGTGTGTGTGTGTGTGTGTGTGTGCGTGCGTGCGTGCGTGCGTGCGTGCGTGCAGGCGCGAGCGCTGGGGTGCATTTTAGTTGGAGTGGTGGGGAAGCGCTTGAGGGACTGGTATCTGCAGCCTAAACATCGCGATGCTACGAGAGTCGCAAGAAGCTTTTTTGGCGAGCACGCCAGTCAGAGGCAGAGAAGGCAGAGGTGCTCTTGACACCATTGAGGGACGCGCTGTGAAACGGCTTTAATATCTGTGACAAGAAGGCTCATCCAAGCACGATGGTTCTGACCGCGCTGACCCAGTTTGGTTGCAAGGTAGGACACCTTTTTGCTCGTATACTTTCGCGCGCGACCAAACAACATCCTCAGGCTCGTGGCTCGTTATTTCTGAGAATTCTGGGATGAATCTCGTCTTGGTATAAAAGTAAAATGCATGGATTAGTTCGCAGGAGCAGATGTCCAGGTTTAAGCGGACTCCACCGGTGCTTGTAGGCACACATGCAGCAAGAGATCATTGCTTGTTGCCAAGAAACAAGCTCCCTGTTGACACCGCATCTATGTGCTCTCATGGTTGTTTACACCTTTGCTGTACGCGTCTCCCAGCCGCTCCGCCGGCGGCTCAACGTCGCCCAGGGCCCCGTCCTCAATGTGCTACCCCGACCTCTGACGCGTGTCTCCCCCAGATATCCCCTCATCCTGTCATTTATTTGACTGGGTCTTCTCTGTAGCCTCCCTAAATTAAATCTGCCCCACATCCCTCCATCCATCTCCACCTCTCCCCAGCAAACAGACGCGGTCGTTGATGTAACATTTCGCCTTTCAAACTGTGATTTATCCCTCATATCCATGCTTACAGAGCCTCTCTCCGCCTCTAATTGGTTATGTAATCTGTCGCCACAGTCACTTGATGATTATGGCGCCTTGTCCCCGTCTCCTTGTCGCGGAGTGCGTGAGGACATGCCCTAGTCCCATAAATCCCACATAAAGCGCCCGTCTCTGCACCTTTATCAAGAGTGTAATATACAGTAGGTCAACAGCAGCCACCTGTTTGACTCTGATTTAGCCTGTATGTGTGTGACATCACGCTGCCGCTGGTCTTGACCTAATTGTGTTGATTCGCTCATAAGTCTGAGAGAGAGAGAGAGAGAGAGAGAGAGAGAGAGAGAGAGAGAGAGAGAGAGAGAGATGCACGGCCGAGGTCTCCCTATCTGCAGTTTCCACGACAACGGGAACTACAGAGAGAGAAGGAGTGTGTGTGTGTGAGTGAGTGAGTGAGAGAGACCCAAGAAAAATAAATAAATAAATAAATCAATACAATAAAAAAAATAACACGAAGACTGCAATTCTCATTTGCTTTGAGGGAAGAGGACGCACGTTAGGCGCTGCGGCTCCGTTTTAGAGGGATCAGTGAGGGAAAGGAGATTAAAAGACGTCGCACAAATGAACAAATTAGCCACAGATGGAGGATGACCGCGGGGCCTCACAAGAGAGCCGCTACAAGTTTGAGTCGGGTCCTCAAAGCGAAAAGGCCAACCTCTCAGTTTGATCAAGCCCAGTTCGATGTTTCAGAGCGCGGCTCAGTCCCATCAGTTTAGCGCAGTAAATGTGTTGATTTCCGTCTCATTTTGATTTGCAGCCGACAGCCATGTCATCCTTGGTCTCGCTCAGGGTCATTGCTGCTAAACTATGCTTACAGTGACTTCCCGGACTCGTGCAGTGCTGACGTGAATGCATTAACGTTTCCGTTGAACCGTGCGCGATGTAAAATCTATTAGGCTGCTGTGTGGCGCAGTAAACGACCAGCAAACCCGTCGCCTGACAGGAGGAGGCTGCGCAGATCCGTGCGAAATGTGAGCGTTTTCTGACAATTACCTGCTGACGTGCCATCACAACATCCCTCTGGGTTCAGACAAACAGCCGGGCTGCACAGCCGACGTGTACCGGGCTCAAATGACCGCCACACTCTGGACATCCGTCTGGTACAAAACACGTGCGCATCTTTCACTCCTCTCAACAATACTTTCATTGACCAAGGTGGCCTAGATTCAACGATACAATACACCCCGGGCATCTGATCTCATCACACCCAATTAAACGGCACATATTGAATTCTGCTGGTGGGCAACTTGAGCTGGACGCGCTAAACGGCAGGTCTTTGACCCGGGGGTGAGTGATTGGTCTTGATATTGGACTCAATATCTGAGATGGGTGCTAATCGAGCTCTTTTCACAGACAGTAACTAGAAACGCCTCCCCGCAGAGGAGGCCTGGAAAGAGGAGACCGGTACTGACATTTAGAGACCCACCTCTTAATCTCGTTTTGCAAATCTGATTTGAACAGTGGCGAGCACGCAAAGGACGTGCACGTGTGTGTGTGCGTGCGGGTGTGTTTGTGTGCAGGGCTCGGGGAGCTTCAGTGCGTGGCGGATGGATGGGAGCTGTCCAGGTGCTGAAATGTTCAGCTGCACTGTGGCTGTGCGACGCCCCATCCACAGCATCCACAGGAGCAGGTTTCTCAGCACCTTTGGTCCATCATGCTCCACGAGTCTGTCGGGTCATGACGACGGCAGCTGTTAGAAAGGTTAAACTCATGCAGTCAACCGAATAGTCCTCTATCTACAGGCCGCTATGTGACGCTTGAAGGTGGTTGGTTGGTGACATTTTCGCTCCATGTCGCGCTGCTGGTCCCGCAGCGCGCCTCTGCTTTACTGCGATGATGACGTGGCTCCTCCACGTCGGAGAATGTGCATTAAACAATAGGGAGGTTAAAAAAAACAAAAAAAAACAACGTAAAACCATCACAGGCATGTCCTTATTCTGTGCCTTTTACCTCTACTCTCCCTCCGACAAAGCAGAACCACCTTCATAAAATATCAAACAGGCTTGGGCTGCTGCCAGGGCCTTACCTGCATGACATGGCATGGCTTTAAAGTGCATGGAAGTACTGTAGCCCCCCTGCGTGTTATCTCACTACAAGTAGTCTCTGCAGAGTACGCTGCTATAAAAGGTTCTGTGAACGCTGAGCGCAACACTTAGACTTGTGCCATACATAATAAAAAGAAGGGTGCTCCAGATCTGCTCTACTGTAGATTCTAAACACTCTCTGAAAGTGCATGGTACAAGCCTAAAGATGCCTTTTAAGTTCTATAGCACAAGAACAATCTAAAGCGACCTCTTCAAACAACAATTCATTTAAATACTCCAATCATGATTCGTAACACTTGATTTTTCAAATCTGACCCCTTTTTGTGTCTTTTTGCTTCACAGTTGCCTTCCAGTGTATTTTTAACAGAGCAGGAATTGGCTGGCACGCTTCCCTTTCCGTTTTGGGAGGGGTTACCTATTCTTATATTTTCTGTAGGTGTTTGAATGTGGTTTTCTTTGGGGGAAACTGCAGTGAGATACGGCAACATTACATTCCCTAATACGGTCATCGCCCCTCAGTTGATGGCCTGGGGACCCCGTGGAGGCATGGGTTGGCATGGTGACTGCAACTTTGACCATAAAGCAACACCTAAGGATTAGCCTAATCCATAAAACTCATAGTTCATCATTCTTGCTCCAGTAATTAAAACAAATATTAGGAACAATAACTATTGCCCAGACAAAAAAGAGGCGTTGCCGTGTTAATAGTGTTTCATTGCCTTCATTGACTAGTTCATTGCCTTGTTTCTTTCGTTTGGAGCGAGAATATGGTTCGGAGCTACTATGAGTTTTACACTGTTCATCTGCCATAATCCTCACGTGGCTTTCTTCCTCCTGACAGTGGCAGTTGAAGGTTCGTTGCGCGTGGACTGGAGCGCGGCAAGCTCCCTGTCTGACCTCGCGCTTTTGGGCAACACGCGGACCTGCTTGGCGCGCAGACTGATTCTGACTGCACCTTTGGGCGCACTGGACTTCAGCGAGGTGCCCTTAACAACCTTTTTTTTTTTTTTTTTTTATTACAGCTTGGTCTGGTTTTGTAATATAGCGGCGCTAATGGAGCGCCACTGACTCTCCACCTCGAGAGACTTACTTATAGCCCACTTTCATCAGGCTAGTTGATATTTCTAAATAATGGATAATGGCAATACAAATTAAGCAAATGATGCATTACTTTTAGCAATGCAAATGCTTGGGCAAAAGCTTCTCCGAGCTCCCGTCACTTCCAAGAACAAAGTATTCTACAGACTTTATTGATGCACAAGTTGTTGGATGTTCTGTGTATATCACTTCAAATGATGTGAGCCAAGCTGCGCGCAACCTAGTGTGTTGTAATCTAGCCAGGCACCGACCAGATAAGCCTAATCAAATATGGCAGTCTCAGTAATTTGCCACATGAAGCAGAAAATTCTTTTCTCAACCCTTCCTGGTTTAATAATTACCTTATAAATCACATCATCCAAATCTTTAATGTGTGGTTCAACTCTGAGTTCTTTCTCCATTTTAGTTTTCATTTATATTAACCAGTCAATTATTTGCAAGTCTTTTAGCGTAATTAGCCATTCCTTTTTAATTTGGGGTTTGAAATGGAATCTCAGTGAACAGGGAGTGATGCTTCTCCTCTTTAGACAAAATAACAAACTCTCTGCTGAAGGGATTACTACTCAAGAGCTGGACTGATCCTACTGTTGGACCATGTGTGCATGGCTGGAGTTTGAGATGCTACATTTGAAGTGGCTCCCTATAATGTTTAATTGAGAAAATACTTTCCCACTTTCACTGAATTGTGTTTTTCCATATGACAAACCAACACTGGCAACATCTAAGACCTTCAGGCCATGTAGCTACTTTTGGCTGTGGAAGTGAAGTTAGTGGGATGCTTATAATTGGCTCAGAGATGATGATGATGATGATGGTAATGAGGATGATGAATCCACCTTGCCTCTTTTATCCATCAGTGCGCACCATCTGGGTGTGAATGTGATGTGTCACAGTGAGCCAGCCAGGCGGCGATTAGCAGCGCCTTAGTGATCCATTATGAAATGCAGCCTCTCGCTCTTTCTGGGCTGGCCTGTTATTGAATACTGGTCAGTGTGCGAGACAGGTTGGCTGGTTTGCTGATCTTATCACATCACTTTTACAGAGGAAGCACTCTCTAATGCTTCACACTGAAAAAACAAAAAGCTGTATATGGCCAGATTCTGTATCAGGAAATAATTCAGATTGTTGTAGAACTAGACGCAACAGTTGATAACTAGCAAAATAGATATTTGGTAAAAACTTATCAGACCTGTTATCAGACCTGTTGGTAATATAACTCAAATACATTATTTTGTTTTTTTTTCTGGCATTTTTCGGCTTCATATTAGATGCTACCAAGGAAGATTAGATTTTGGCTATGATGATGCAAATGCCTCATCTCTGACGCCCGTGTTAGCCGGGACATCTCTGAGCAACAGCGTCTACACTAAATGACAGCAGGGTGGCACGTGCAAGAGTCATTTGGCTGTTGTGGCTGTCGATTGGTGTTGGAAGCGTGTGACATCATCAGTGAATCAGGCACGCAGGCATACCAGGAGGAATTGTTCCATAGAGATCACTTGGCATAGAAATGTTCCCATTGTGGAAAATTTGAGAGATAGAGCGAGAGAGAAGAAAGAGGAAGCGAGAGAGAGGTATACACAGTCGGGAAGACAGGTGGCATGTGGAAGGAGGAGAAGGATGTTCAGGTTATTTTCCACCAGGGAAGCAGTCTGTTCCACTGAAACCATTCATGGCTTGTCTTCTCATGTAATTTTGTATAATGACTTCCATGTGTGCCTGTGTGTGTGACAGAGGAGTGGGCTGCAGAACACAAAGCAACCCAAGCAACAGGCATCATGGGTCTGTACCAGAGTGTTTCACAGTTGATGTTTAACAAATATGAAAAGATATTTGACTCAATCAGCCAGTATAATGGTGCAGATTAGTTCCTGCTTTGATATAACCTCAATGAGGCCAAAAAATAGAGCAGTAAGTACAAATGCAGCTTCGCCATGGAAACTTGTGGTGTTGTATGACTGAAGCAACACTTGTTTCACAGACTTAATCACATCCAAAAATGTTACTGAGGTTACTAAGCAAAGCCATGCTGAGTTATACAAATCACTTTATTTTCAACCCTAAAACACCAGGGACACCAGTGAGGCCAGTTTCACGTCAGCCTGCACTCTGCCTGCTCTCAGCTCCAAACATCCGTGCTGTGACGAACCATCGGTTGTGTTTTTTTCTGGGCTGTCTCAAGGCCGCAGCCACAGCCAGAAGTGAGCCTGAGCAGGATCATCACAGCCTCTCACAGCCTGTGTTCACCAGACCACTGAGATTTATGGCTTTTTGACATGATGTGTGTATATGTGTGTTTGCACAGCTGGGACTGACTATAGACAAGTGTGATGATAAGTGTGTTGCTGTAGGATGCTGTGTTTGAATTCAAGGGTTAAATGCTTAATCCAGATTCTGTTATCCTGATAGGCTCATATTTTAGATTATTTGTGTAAATGTGCATGTGTACGTGCTGCATGTTGCTGGAGCGTGTGATGGAGAAGATGCAGCACAGCTGTGTAATTGAAGCGTCCGGTCTGTTCTGAGTGCTGCTCATTTCTTCCTCTGTGTTCGCTCTGTTGTTCAGTAGGGCAGTGGGGGAGTCGAGGGGGGAGGGGAGCAGGGCCTGCAGCCAGCCGTGCTGTTAACTGGAGCTGTGGGGAAAGGTGACACTCAAGCATGCAGCTGGACCTAGTTCTTAAACGCTCACACTGACGTGTTTCAATGCAATACTTAAGTTTAGTGCCTCCAAACTCCAGAAAAGACAAGTTGACTTTCCAAATTGTAGTCTTATCTGAAACAGCATTCACATCATCACAGGATGCACCACTGGGAAAAATAGTAATGGAATCAATTTAGCATTAGTCCGAGTGAAATAGGAGTTTTTGAGTTGGATATCCCTGAAGATGTATAAAATCCTCCCACTGCAGACTGAAATGATTTCTCTGGGCAACTATTTGAAACAAATAAAACATATTCAGCTGTGGGAGGACAACATTAACTGCATGACTTCTGATTTTTAATTTAAAGATCAACACAATATATCTTTCTATCCCTCCTCGAGGGTATCTGTCACATTATCTGCAGATTATCCTCCCTCTGATCTGTGAGCTGCTCTGCGGCACAAGAGGATTATTACGCCTCACGGCAGCCGCCGGTGCCATCGTGAGCTGAGGATCCCCCTTCGCTCCTGCAGGCCTCTCTGACAGATAATTTTGCTTTTTGTTATTCAGCAGGAGTTTTGTTGCTTTTAAGCGGAATTGTCAGGACAAGGTCAGGGCGGTGTTTCATGCTTTCTAACTCACCGCAAATCAGATGTGGTCTGTTTTGAGTGATGACTCATTAACGAAGGGAAGAAAATTAGGACGATTTGACTTCAAAACAACTGAACAATCCAAATGCTTAGGTTCACAAGTGGTGCTGCTGTTCTGGACAGGCAGCTCAGCGTTGTTTCTCTAAATGAAAGCAGGTGAAACTCAAGCTCCACAGAGCTGCAGTCAGTCACCACAGCACAGAACACAATGTGCACCTGTTGAGATAAACTTGTCTGCCTAAAGCCGTCATCAAATTGTTCAGTCAGCCAGGTGTGTTGACCCATACTGAGCAACAACACCACAGCGTCAGCCCTGCATGTGGCCTTTGCTGCTGACGTGCACGTTTCCCACGTGAGTCCAGGTAAGGCTATAAAAAGAGTTAGCAGACAAAAGAACTTGTCAACACCTGATACTCCCTCTGTGGTTTGACTTTACAGAGCAGACAGATTTGACGGAGGACAGGCCGAGAGGAGGGGGTCCATCTTTTGTCTACTGTCTGGTTCTGTTAACTCACTGCAGGGAAATTACCCGTTTAACCATCTGGAGTCAGAGCTTTGTTAGTTTCCTTTCAAGATGTTTTGCTACACAAGTACTTGCATATTTGCAGTTGCGTCATAAATCTCATAACAGGCACATCTGGCACCACTGGAGAGGTCCACTGGGGTATCAGCTGTGTGCAGATAATGTGCAAATATACAGCAGCTCATCTAGAACCAGAGATAGACCTATTTTTCTCTCTATGCCTGCTTGTCTGCAGCCATAGATAACAGTAAAATACTCTGAGGTGTAGGGTGAGAAGAGTCAGCTAAGTTCCATGTTTGCTCATTAGTCACCAGCTTGATTTAATAAACAACTTAAAGTACGCTGAAGTAGTTGAAGTACTGTGAACACAGGAGCCGTGAAAGGACAACACTGGGCTTTCCTGTGAGTCACTGCAGATGCATTGAGAGGCTGGCTCACGTTCATGCTGAGCCGAGCTACTGTGCTAGTTTTCCCCTGAGTCACACTTTTTTTCTTGTCCTTCCAGGTGAATGTTGATGACACCATTGAAATGTTACCAAAATCAAGAAGAGCTCTCACCATTCAAGAGATTGCTGCATTAGCGCGATCATCCCTGCATGGTGAGTGCAACATGAAACACAGAAAAGTTTGGGAGCGGCAGACTCATGAAAATAAGAATGAGTAATCAGCACAAAAGATATGCTTTAGCATAACCCAATCTTTTCCCTCGTAGGTATTTCCCAGGTAGTGAAGGACCATGTGACGAAGCCTACAGCAATGGCTCAGGGCAGAGTGGCCCACCTGATAGAGTGGAAAGGCTGGTGTAAGCCTATTGACACTCCAGCTGCCCTGGAATCAGACTTCAACTCTTACTCCGACCTCACTGAGGGAGAGCAGGAGGCACGCTTTGCTGCAGGTAAGACTCACGATGTTTGTTTGTGGGAGTTCTTTATTACATGAATATTACAGGAAGAAAACATCCTGCTTCATGACACTCAACGTTCAAGCTGAAAGGAAATTTTTCAAGGCCACAGGCCAAGTGACAACAAGCACACTGAAGAGGTGACACACAGGGCAAGAGGGTGTACGAAAAAATGATGGAAGATCACAGAAGAGATCCTAATTAAATGAAAAACCACCAGAGCAACAAGGTAAACATATGTAAAAAGGAGCAGAGGAGTATTGATGTCACATGGTCATTAATTACAGTCAATTAATCAGGATGTTGCAAAGAGTGAGCTAATTAAAAAAAGACATTTAACAGACATGAATGTGCAGAATGTGGCTTCAAACATGCTTGTTTTCTTTCACAATATGTAGTACATGTAGAACAAAGACGTTACATTAACACAGCTTTGAAAAATGTTTTGAAACAACATCAGAAAGATATGTAGATGCTGCTTGCTGGCACTAGCTCTCATTTTTACAACATTAAACCTACTGCTAACATGCATTTTGGATATGTTATCTGGATATGGAAAGATACATATTAATGCAAGTTATAATGCTCACAGAAGGCATTGAAATTGCCTGGTTGTGCGGCTCACACTGTGATCAATAGGAGTGTATTCAGTCTGTACAGTGTGAGCTCATTAAAACAGAACTCCAATATATAGAAGCACCATGACCTGGATGAGGAGAATCTTCACAGATGCCCAACAAGTTGTAAGGTCACTGAAATCCATGTACTTTCTGCCACCTCAAGATGCTCATCAGACAGATTTGGACGAGGACGTCCTCAGCAAAGTCCACACAGTAGCATCGCTTCCTATTTTTAGCAAATTGAGATCCGATCACAATGCAGGCAGATTTGTGGTCACATTCGATGCCCTTAACTCTTCTTCTCCACACTTACACATGGTTCAGTCCTCTCAGAGCACCGCTCACCCACAGCTCTTCTGTCTCCTCCATCTTTTACTCACTCCATCTTTTCTTTCCTTTGATTCACTCCTGCCACCTGCATTCATTACCCCTTCCTCCAGTCCCTTCTTTTAATGTTCCTCTCTGCCCTCTGTCTCTTTATCTCCTCTTTTTCTCCATCTTTTTCACCCTGTCCCTGCTGCCTGCTCTCCCTCCATTCTCTTGCTCGCTCCCTGCAATGCAGACTCTCAAGGTTAATTTGCACAGTAAGGTTTTGCTCCTGGCTAGTGCCACCATGACTGAGCGATTTTCCTCTGTGCCTCCTTTGTTCTCCTTTTTTTCTTTCCTCTTTTATATCTTACAAATTGCATGACTTCTCTTCCCATGCCTCAATGTTTGTGATCCATTATATGATGATTCAAACAGGCTGAAGTTAAAAGCACCCTTAAAAGCTATTTTTTAAAAAATCAATCATTTCGTAATTTCTTTAAATTGTTTTATCAGCTCTATAGATGGTCTTTTTAAAACTGTTTGAACCTGGCCACCATTGCATGTAATGCAGTGATTTATTAACCTTGCTCAGGAGTCAGTGGCACACAAACAAACAATATTTATATTTATTTATTATATTTATTTATATTTCTTAGTGTAAGTTGACCAGCAGCAGGGTGGGTTGAGGACACTTTACTATACATTGTACTTCTCCTTGTCTCTTCAGCTTACATCATCAGTGTGTGTCCATTCCATCAGGGAGCTGTCGGTTGTGCTGACTCCTTTCATTTGTGTCAACTCTCTCCTTGTAGCTCGGTGATGGTGTTACTGTGGGTGACAGGACACACTGCATGAAAGTCAGCGAGCGCATTAGTACACAAAACTGAGCAGGTGTGAATGTGTGAAGTGACTCTTTGATGTGTTTCGGTGTATATACAAGCCTCTACTGTACAATACAACTGTGTGTGTGTAAGTGGCATCCATCCTGAGAACTGAAAATGCAGGTGGGGTTGTACTATTGATAGGCTGACTTCTGCCAACACACACGTTCTTTGAAGTTAATCCTGCAGTGTCTCTTGTGCATGAAACTGGCTGCCAACACAGAGAGAGGCTTATGTCACTGTGTGTGCGTGTGTGTGTGATCTGTTTTTTGTGTGTGTGAATGAAAGAGACAGAGTGTGAGTGAGAGAAAATGTTAAAGGTACATGTGTGGATGTGTGTGAAGTGTGTGTATTAGACTGGCAGTCTTCCAGTTTCTGGTGCACTGTAGTGTAGCAGGGGTGTATGTGCTCACCGGGTTCACTCTGTCCCAGCAACAAACAAACCTGCTGCAAAGTCTAAATCGGGAGATTGGCGTTAAATGTTGGAAAAATATACCTTGGCTACAAGTGACAGCACAATTTAACAATGCAGCAGTGTGTGTGTTGCGCTGGTCATCTTGAAACTGCGTCAGTTTGTCTTAAAACAGCTAGAATCAATATTCTTTTTTAACAATGAATTCCTCGATGTGAAAGCAGTCTCTTGTAGATGAACCCGCAGAGAATCATCACCAGACTCTGCACTTTCCCTCAGCTCTGCAGAGCGTTTACTGTCTTTCAGCTCATTGCTTTATTTTTTACAGTCTGCAACTTTACTGCTGTGGTTCACTCACACAGCTCTCATCAGCCCCATTTCCTTTGTCTTTAGCGAACAATCTTTGCTGAACCCACTGCACCACCTCCCCGACACCACACTGTCAGAGTGAGTAAATTAGTGGCGAGCTGGTGAACTGAGTGGAGTCATGATGTGTTTCTAGCTTATTTCCACTGGCCCAAACAGACAAAAAACATTTTAATTCATGTTTGAGCATTGAAAAATGAAGATCAATTACAATTAGAGTTAGTCATTTGGCAGATGCTTTTATCCAAAGCAATGTACATATGAATTCACACACCGATGGCACAGTATTGGGGGCAGCTTTGGGGTTTAGTATCTTGCCCAAAGATACTTCAGCATGTGGACTGCTGAGGCCAGGGATTGAACCACCAACCTTCTGATCGGTGGCCGCCCTTTCCACAAGAGTTACTGTTCATCTTCTAATTGACTGAACATTTATGAGGGAAATAAAGTGTAAAAGTGCAACCCTCTGTCCCACATACTGCCTCCTACAGCATATCCAAACTGTATCGCTGTGGATACAGACTCCTTCAGATAAAGTTATTACATCTCAGTTGTAGTATACATGTAGCGAGTGCGAGAAAAAAAAAACAATTTGTTAAATTTTCAGATCTGAAGCACATTTTGTGATTAAGCTGAAGAGGAAGATGACGAAATTTGCATTAAATTTGGTCATATTTAACTCAATAATCATTTCATTTTGAATATAATGATCTGGGGGTGGCTGGGTGTCGCAAGCAGGTAGTGCGCGTGCCTCACAGCAAGAAGGTTGCTGGTTCAATCCCCGGGCGGGGCCTTTCTGTGTGAAGTTTGCATGTTCTTCCCATGCATGTGTGGGTTCTGTCCGGGTACTCCGGCTTCCTCCCACAGACCAAAAACATGCTCATTTGATTGGTGACTCTAAATTGTCCTTAGGTGTGAGTGTGAGTGTGAATGGTTGTTTGTCTTTGCATGTTGCCCTGCAATTGGCTGGTGACTGGTTCAGGGTGAGGGGGACAGGCTCCAGCCCCCCCGCAACCCCGAAAGGGATTGGCGGTATAGAAAATGGATGGATGGATATGATGATCTGGGATGCCGGTCACCCAGAGATGCTATTTTTACAGAGAAGAACACAGATGTGGTTTTACGTATGTCTCTTTTTGTGTGGTAAGTAGGATAATGACATAAAAAAGTATGTATGTATGCAGGAATTTAAAAAGGCAGGAATTTAAAAAGGCTTTCAAAGTACTAAAGAGCAGTCTGCACACCTGCATTAGCTACAGGATGTGCCAGTGTTTGTGCGCAGAGTTCAGGGCTACGGAGGAAGATGAATGAGAGCATCGATCTCTCTCTGTGGAAGACAATGCATGAATACTGAGCATTGACCAGAGAGTCAGCAAATGAGACATAAAGAGGAGAAGACTGAGAAGAGAGAGTAAGAGAGATAGGAATCAAAATGAGAAGTGAGCGACAATGCTGAAAGGTTGCACGGTGAAAGAAAAGGGAACAGCAGGAACGAGGAGAGTCAGGTGAGTCGATAGGGCGTTTAATTGAGAGAGACGATTGGAAGAAAGGCGTGACGTGAGGGAGAGAGTGTGTGAACAGGGAGGAATACAAAACAGATGGATTGAGAGGAAGAGCACGAGGCTGAGCGGAGAGATGATTAGAAAAAGAGAGAGGACGTCTGATTGGCCAGCCCCTGATGATGATTGGAGGTGATTGGTCACTTGGGCCTTATGACTTACTGGTTCTGGCACTTGCTGAGTCACCTCAGTCAGACACGCGAACACACACACACACACACACACACACACACACACACACACACACACACACACACACACACACACACACACACACACACAGCCATGTTTCCATCATTTTTGTGGACATTACATAGACTTGCATTCATAGTCCTCACAATGTGATTGTGTAAACAGATGCCTGCATTACATTTTTGTTGACTCTATCAGAAAGCTGTTGTTTTAAGTTTTAAGGTGTTGTTTTTAAGGCTGAATTTACTAGATGTGTTAGATTAGACTGCATACAGTAATGCTGATAGGTGTTTTTGATATTCTTTCCCCCTCAGGGATGCAATCGGAGTGGACAAAACAGGAAAGACCGACCACACACAAAAACAAAATTCTCAAATACTGGCCAGGGCCCTTGTTTACCTCAGCTGGTAGAGACCAGGAGTATGTTAGACAAAGGGACCACACAAAGGATGACAATGTCTGTTCATTGCCCTCTTATTAATTGATAAACTGCTGTGAATAAAATTCAGCACTTCAAGCAAATTTTTTTTTGTCGTTCATAAGAAAGGATGGAGCGAGGTTCACCACTTTGTGAAATGCATGATTGTATAAAGGATATTAATACATGGGCTCAGGAACACTTAAAAAACAGCTGCGGTTAAGCACAGTTAATCCGCAAATAATTGCATTCTGTTTTTATTTATGGTTTACACAGCAACCCAACTGGATGGAATCAGGGTTGCCGCATTTCTGTTAAAAAGACAACCTGATAGTAGCAGAGTGGTTAGCATGATGTTAGCCTGTTGTATTGGTGGAATTATTGCTCTGGAAATGTACATTATGCAGAATTTACATATAATCCATCACGCTACAGGTAATTGGACCCAGGTTATAGTATTCCACTCCATTTGTCCATGCTGGCCATGACTTGAATGCTGACATATATATTACTAAAACATGACCTGATGTCACGTCATTATTTCAATGAAAATGTCAATGCTCTTTTCTAAACTGTTGTTCTCCTGGCATTTCCAGTGACGTACAGATTTTGCTTGTGCTTTCATACGATCGTCTTTGTGCTTTTTCAAATTACTGTCTCCTCTGCACTCACAGGAATGCAACTTGCATAACAACACTATCAAACCCTCAGTGACAGCCGTCTGAAGCGCACCAGCCAAAAGACCGCTGAAGAGCATTGACTATAATGGGAATGCTGTCTCTGTCCAGCCTCATACTACACTGTGCACTTTTTCCTCTCACACAGACCTGCCAATCAAAAACAGCTACACGACGTGGAGACCCAATGGCCCACTGCCTCCTTGTTACCATGCCAACCCTGTATTTTCACATGTACATATGCAGCTTATGTGTGTATTTGTGTGTGCGCAGGTGTGGCAGAGCAGTTCGCTATAGCGGAGGCTAAGCTGAGGGCCTGGTCCTCCGTGGATGGCGACGAGTCCAACGATGACTCATATGACGAGGACTTTCTGCCTGCCAATGAGCCCACCACACAGAGCACAGGTACACACACACACACACACACACACACACACACACACACACACACACACACACACACACACACACACACACACACACACACACACAGCGTAGCTCCACACTGCAATAGCCGTGGTAAAGCTAAATCACATTTATTTCCCTCATATTGTCCCCTTCCTTCCTAATACCCCATCACACACCCTCTTCCTCATCCATCTCTCCCTCTCTCTTTCAATGTCCCAGTGCCCTAGTTTTCATCCCCTCCCAACATTTTTTTTTGTTCCTCGGCGCAATTTGATATCCCTTTTGCAAGTTTAATATCATTTCCTTTGCTGCAGAGACGGTGTCTGTGTGAGGATGGTGTGTGAGAGGGTTATAAATACACAGAGTGTATTTGCCACTGTTGTGTATGTGTGTGTGTGTGTGTGTGTGTGTGCGCGTATAGAGCTTTCATCTTGATTACACTGAAGCACCAATAACCTGTACTGCAGCGAATAACATTCAGCTCAGTGCTGCTTCTCCAGCTTCTTATATTCATCTATGGCTTCTTACTGCCTGACAAAGGCCATTTAGTGAATGGAGCTTCACATGCACCAGCCCGTGTGTGGCAGTAATCTCTCTGAAATCGAAGATATAATTCAGTTCTCCATCATATCACATTTTGATTTTGCAGCTGCTTTCATAGAACTTTTACAACTATTAATTGTTCAATTTGTTACATGTACCTCATTTTATTAATCCAACTTTGCAGTGTCATATTGTATATATTTCATGTTTTTTCTTTATTAATCGCTCTCCTTTCCTATCATTTTCTACTTCAGGTATTTTTCACACCCTTGTAATGCCATGGTCTTTTTCATTCCATCATATTGATTCTCATTCACTCATATTTTCATTAAACACATTCATCTGTGGACTTTAGTAGTTACTGCTCTCCATGCAGTGCTTTCAGTTGCTGTATTTCCTGCTAATATTTGATGCTCCAACCACTCGCTACAGGAAATATTACAGTTTCAGACCACAGTCCTTCTCTATCGATGTTTTTTTTTCCCTTCGTGTTAACAGTCTGTATCACTCCCTCTAGATGTGCCATCATATCCCCCCTACTTGAAGGACCTGATCCACAGCCAGCTTTGCCAGCACCTGGGCCTGCGAGGGCCCTGTTGCGAGGGTGGAGGAGGAGGCGGAGAGGGAGGTGGTAGTGGAGAGCCCTCCCCCACTGCGGGCTCCCCGGACACCCTGTGCTCCAGCCTCTGCAGCCTGGATGAGCAGCACCCACTGCTGCGTGACCTGGGCAGCCACCGCGGCACCCACTCCCACAGCAACGCCGCTGAGCTTGCTGCCAAGATCCTGTCAGCGCTGCAGGGAGGGGAGGAGCTGCTGCTGGCTCGACTTCAGAGGGTGGGGCAGAGCGGGCCCGGCGGGGGGGACTGCAGCTTCCACAGCCTGGGTGGGGGAGGGCGGGGCATCAGGCCCTGCAGGGGTCAGGACTCTCCTTGCTACTCCATGTCTTACTCTGAGACATACCTGTCACCCGGCGAGGATGAGGACAGCCCCTGCAAGGACTATGGGAGCACCATGTGCCAGGTGGAGGCGGAGGGCAACGCAGCGGAGTACCCGCCTGAGTACGACCCACGCAGGAGGGTCTCTGACGTGGCTTCCTCTGGGGTTGTGTCCCTCGATGAGGAGGATGAAGAAGATGAGGAGGAGAGGGCAGGAGAGCCAAACAACCAATGACTCCTCTCCTCTCACCTCAGTGTTTAATCCTCCATGCTCTAAGGAGAGATTTCTTTTTGCAACAAGTCCCCCTCTCCTCCTCCACGCCGTCTGAAATGTGTGAACATCCGCGCATGTTGTTTTTTTGACTAAAGCATCGGTCTTTGCCTTACTTGCAGCATTTCATATCCCCCTTTCCACCTCGTAACTGCTTTTGTCCCCATTTGATGTATCGAGTCTATTTTCTTTTAAGGCGTCCAAACAATCTTTTTTATCAGTGTGAGAACAGGCGTGTGGATGTGCTGCAGCAGTCCAGTCACTTACTCGTGGGTATGACGCTCACAGTTTTCAGATCCGTCCCCACCTGCGCGGCGACTCTAAAAACAGACGCCACCGACAGGCAGACAGAATGACTGAGTCTAAAACTCTGACTTATCTTTGCATGTGTTTTGCAAGTGCTGAAATCGATGGGCTGACCCAGTCTTGAGCACGGTTTGTAATCTCAGCTGTTCTGTATAACCCCCCCCCCCCGAACCCCACCTCCTCAGCATCTCCCACTGGAGGGAGGGTTGACACTGCATCCCGGGACCTGCCCTTACCTCCCCCTCCTCCCTCCCCGCCCCCTCCTTTGCAAGAGACAAAATAGCATCCTTTTGGGCATGGCTTGCTGAGTATGCCAAACTATTTAAACCTGTCACTACCAATTATGAGCAAATGCTGGAATGTCTTCAAAGTGACAGGACATAGTATGTATTTTAAAATAACAAAGTTTAAAAAAAGATTTGTCACAAATTATATGACAGAAATGATATGCTTTTATTGTACTAGTTTTCTATCACTCAAACATGTTGTTGCTCACATTATTCCAAACATCATTATGACGGACATCTGCCATAATGATCGACTATAGCTACTGGATATTTTTGGGGTTCTGTGGATTCCTGCATGGAAGACACAAGAACTTTGGCTGTCTTAAAAAAATACACAGCAGCAGCAGCAACGACTACAAACACTGACAGAATGTTCCTGAAGTGACCCTTTGGTGAGAGGTGTTCGGCAGGAAGTGGTGCAGGCAGAGAAGACAGAAAAGTTTTTTTTCTGTGAAGAGATGAGTTGCATTGGAGATTTTCTATATTTTTGTATGCGTTGTCTTGCTTTGATCTCTTTGCCTATGCGGCGTGCCAGTGTATGTGGTTTTTTGCACGAAGCTAACGTGGCTGTAGATTTCTCCTTTTCTTCGTTATCACTGTGTGATATAGTTTAATGGGAAAAAATAACAATACAATGTGAACAAAAAAGTTTTTATTTTTTATTTCAAAAGAGGATACTGTGATACGGTTTGTTATTGCATATGTCATGATCCTCATGAAGAGCTCTTGTTTTTTCCTTTTTTCCAAGATTTCAAAATGCTCTTCTTTCTTTCTCTCATACTGACTCCTGAGAAGCTTTGCCTTTTATTCTATACTTTCCCTTCTTTTCTATGATGTTTGCGAAATGGCATGTTATTATGACACATGCGGAAACTCCCATCTCCATGGTGATGTGAGGAGCCCTGTTGAGGTTCTCCCAGAGGGACTGTCATTCATACAACTCAGGAAATCCCATTGGATCAGAGCATCAATGCATCCCACCCGCACACATAACACCACTCGTCTCTCATCGTCTGTGTGTGTATTTGTGTGGGTGTATGTTTGTGTGTATGTGTGTGTGTGTGTGAGAGAGAGAGAGAGAGAGAGAGAAAGTCTGACGTGCGTAGTTATTTTCTACAAATAATTAAAGCACAGATTCAGTCCCCACATCCTTCTTTAATGTTGCTTGACTGTTTAGATAAGCCTCAAGGTGTGAGTCTGTGTGTTTGACGTTTTGTGTGTGTGTGTGTGTGTGTGTGTATTGTAAGATGTCAGCAGGCTTCTTAAGCTTGCACTGTATATCCATTCCAAAACCCTTCCAACGCAGCGATTCCCTTTAAAGCAGTGTCTGGTGTAGCTGAGCTCTTGTTGGAGGTTGAACTTTTACTGGTGCTGGAGGTTAAAAACAAAGCATGCAGTACGTAACATCTAGAACTTATTTTGAAACTACAGAAAGGGCGACATTGTTAAATCAGCTGGCTACATGAAATCATGGAGTCTCAGTCAGGAGAGTTGGAACAGACAGCGACAACTCAGGGGGAACCATTGAAGCTGTGCCTTTCATTCGTCACCTTTGACCTCCCAAGTTGCACCATCGCCATTGTCACATCCTCCCTGCTGACGCTCAGCTTGGCTTCCTTCCCCATTTCCCCGAATTGAGCATAGTAAATCGGTTCAACGCCGGCACCAAATATCCTGTTGCATCTCCTGTGTGTCTTCTCCCGCTGTAGCTGAAGCTTACAACAGATCGGCTGTCCTTTCGGTTGACATTAAAAGCCGTGCGATGCCGGTGAGGCGAGGTTTTGCTTTTGTCCAGGTGCGGTGACAAGAATGCGCCAGTGTTCAACCCCCCCATCCCCTCCTATTTATCAGTCTGTCCACCACAGTGCATTCACTGTCTGTCTCTCTGAGTGTCCCCGTCCTCTCCTCCAGCAGTGTGTGTGTGTGTGTGTGTGTGTGTGTGTGTGTGTGTGTGTGTGTGTGTGTGTGTGTGTGTGAGATGGTGCGAGTGTGTGTGTGCGCAATGATGTGTGTGAGAGAGAAGACGGGCACCTTGGTGTAATGTGTTTTTCATTCACCCAGCTGTCTTGTTCTCTCTCCCTCACAGTGTTTTTGCTGTTATACCTCTGAGGACCATGACTGCATTCATTCATCCAATCCTAACCCTGAACCCAAATCCTAATCCCTTTGTAGAAGTGGCACTTTGGTGGATTTCCACATCTTTCTATCCTTGTGACGTCATTTTGTCCTCATAAGAATATAAATAGAAGAATTTCCGCTGACACACACAGACAGCCTGATGAATGTCCCCGCTCTCCATCCTTCTGTCTCTGTCCTGTCATTTCCTGTCCCCTCATGCTCCTCTCGTCTCCTCCCACCTCTCTTTGCCTCTGTCCTTTCCTCTTTGCCTCCTCTCTCTCTTTTCCTCCCTCCCTCCATCCATCCATCCATCCATCCCCACAGAAGGTTCATTACATAACCAAAAGGACATCTGAGTGCTACCTTTGCCGACAGGCAATTAGCCTGCGATTATGAAACCGCCTGATGAACAGAAGATGCATATCTCTCCTGTCTGTCTTTTTCCCCTTCACTCCATGTGCGCCCTCCCCGCCTTTCCCTCTACCCCTTCCTCACCACCACAAGCTTTTTCTAAGTGACATCTTTTGAGGTTTGCTGTCCCAGAAAACTCTTGTGTAGAGCAATGGATGATGAAGGGGAGTGTTTCACACTCGCCTCTCTGTTCGGAAGTGATTAATATTTCGTAGCCTAATAACAGAAGAAAACCCTTCTGTCCTTGAGTCAGACAGATGTCTTCAGAGTGAATCATGTTTCTTTTTGTGTGAGTGTGTGTCTCTGGGCAGTGTGCTTTAGTTTGTTGCTCCAGGCAAGCACTGACATTGGATACTTATCAGAGAGAAGCACAGATTGTCTCTCTGTGAGTGTGTGTGTGTGTGTGTGTGTGTGTGTGTGTGTGTGTGTGTGTGTGTGTGTGTGTGTGTGTGTGTGTGTGTGTTGGGAGAACCCAGTGCTATAAAAAGACATCAAAACATCTGTCCGACAGTGTCAAGGCAGGAGGGCCTATGAATATTCAGTTGGTGGTGGCGCCCTCGTCACCCTATAGCCTACTTACCATTTTAGAACAAAGCTGAACGGCCCGGGGAACACTCGCAGCACACCACCAGCCCCCAGTGGTGAATTTTCAAATAAAACCTGCAAAGACAACTGAGACTGAGAGTGTGAAAACCACTGTAGGAACTGAATATAGACTCTGTAATCTTCACACGGAGAGACATGGTCTGTGTTTAACCCACATTAGCCTCCACTGTCTTAATTAAAACGTCCCACAATCCTCAGAGGGGGTGCACACTGTGACACCGGGCAGACACACACACACACACACACACACACACACACACACACACACACACACACACACACACACACACACACACACTATTAAAAGAGGCTTGTGAGAGTTCAGACAGCAAAGCCATACAACTCACCCAACAGAGGCAAAGACACCATGAACTAACAGGGTATAAGGAAAATACATGACCCAAAATGAATGTACTGTCCCATCCACATCCTCAGTGGGTTGCATATCACCGTCAGCATCACTCAAACACACACACACACACTCAACCTTCTCCTCTCTAAAGTCTCCATCCTGTTCTTTTTCTTCTTCTTTTTTTCTTTTCTTCGTTTATGATACTTCTCTTCCTCTTTTGGCTGAATGTAATTATTTGATTATTGCCACCTTGGATTTGAAAAATGAGTCTTTGTTTGCTGCATCTGATATTATTTCAAATTAATAAAATATTGTTATTGTTCTTTGCAAAAAATACTAATCTGGTGTGATGTGATTTTGTTCTATGAGCAAGAGTTAAAGATGGGTGGGAGGAGCAGCCTGGAGAGCGCCATTAATCTCACTGGATTGCATGTAGTGTTTTATGGTTACGAGCAGATAATGAACTGCTACATTGACCTCTTTCAACACCATTTATACTCCTGGACATTCACTGTGGTACGCACATCATAAAACTTGACGCAATTATCTCTGTGACATGATGACATCATCATTATCAAGTTATTACCCGAGCAAAGGACAGCAGTCGGAGAAACTGCAGAGCCGAGCCGGTCTTACTGATCTTACAGCAGTAGGTATTTCATTTTTCCATGACATCATCGGCCCCAGGGAGCTCAGTAATCCATTTGGTGGGTAAGGAGAGGGAGGGGAGGATATATCAGAGCAGGATGTGATGGATTTTGAACAAAGGCTACAGTGTGTGTGATCATCAGGGTTTTGAGTCCTTGGACCAAGCAGGCAGGTCTGCTTTGTTGGAGTGTAAATAAGGTGCTCCTTGATGAGGTTTCAAAAGTGTGAAAATGAAAGGAAAAGTGCTCCATACAAAACACTGAACAAAATGTCAGGAGCATGAGAAGACCACGTACCTTAAAGATTGGATCTTGCTTCTCTTGAGAAAGTGAGCCAGGAGGGAGTTGGTGAAATATGATTCAGGAAGTCCAGTTGGAGTAAGAGATTAATGCAAAGGCTTATCAGACACTAAAACACTGCGCAGCACTTTATAATGGATCTACTCCAAGACAGGATTTTACAAGTGTAGAAAGTTATCACAGTGACAGCCATTTGAAGGGGAACGCATGAGAGTTGGCAACCCTGCAGAGTGGTGTCAAACTTTTCCTTTGACTCAGCAATAAAATGATCGAATATACTGTACTTCCTGCAGTACTGAGCCATTCCTCTCAGGTGAGGGAGTGATCACAGCCATGGCTGACGGAAGGTGAACTGCAGCCTCAGGTGGTGAAGACACATGCTGCACTTACACTCATGTCAGTAAAACATTGATTATCCAACTCCTACTAACATTTAACATTTCTTAATCTTCTTTATTGCACAGGAATCTCAGATCATCTGCAGCCAGCCATCATCAGAAGATCTAACGCTTGCACTCACCCTCTCACACTCATTTGCACCTTGCATGTCATCTTTTCTTCTGATCATCTCTTGTCACCTGGGCTAGACAGTAGACAGAGAGTAGACAGAGACTCTCTCTGAGACAAATGAACACTGAGTAAGACATTGCATTTAACATAATCAGTTAATCACTTACCATATCAGTTACATTCCTAAACAGACAGAAGATTGATAATTCAGATACGTCAGGAAATTAGCACAAAGTCTAAGATTTCCCTTTAACTATCATTTAATACAATCTCATTTCTTTGGGGTACAAATCTAATCTTGTCATGGTTCTGGAAACAGGGCGGAACCACATCTGATCTGCCCAGTTTAGACAGACACCAAGAGATCAGATCTCTGTCACAGAGCAACAACATCTGTGTTTTAGGCCTGGCAGCTGCTGAGGCCCAGGCCTAAAACACAACTGTGAACTTAACATACACAGCAGTATGTGGGTCAAGACTAAATACATCCTAATATGTGGAGTTTCATATCTGAAAGAGAAGATGTCTATGACTGATGGTTGATTCTACATGTCAATACAGGACACAGAGCTATGGCCCTCTACAGGCAGGGACATTGGTAGATCTAATTATTGTAAGGAAATATGACCATTGCTAAAACAGGACTAGTCTACAGCTGGACAAATAAATATAATAAATGCAAGGTAAATGACCTAATGATGGCTGGGATCACGAATGTCTATATAAAATACAATAGTCCTTGCACTAGTTGTTGAGACATTTCAGTTTGGAACAAAGTTGTGGCCCGACTGACTAACAGACCGACATCCTTGCATTTATGTCAGGCATTAAATTAAGAAGCTGGATTTATGCAGAAACCAAGAAAAGTTAATCCGGTGCAAACAACCACGTTTCCAGAATTTCAAAGGATTAAATAAACATCCATATAAGACACTGCAGGCACTGGTCTTGACCTTGGTGTTTGCGGAGGATTTGTTGGATCATGGTTGATTTGACAATGATTAATTGATGCTCAAAAATTGGTAAAAGGAGTTTCTTTGATGTTTTCTCCTCAGTTGTTCTGCAGCTTATCTGCTTTTACCTCATTAACATAATGTCATCATTCCTTCTTTTCTGCATTCAGCAACTGCACACCTCGTGAAGATACAGCATCAGTTAGAGGTCAGGACAGATACTGTGTTCTGGCCTCTGGAGACCTCAGTGTGCCACCCAGAGACTGCAGCTACTCCCAGTGGAGACAGTGGACCTTTGGCAGGAGAGCTGAATAGATGAACTCCTCCACTACTGACTGAGCTGAGGGAGACAGCTGAGTCTTTACATTTTAAAAAGTCGCCTATTTTCTATTATTCAGCACTTTTTTCAGGTCATTCTGATTTTTTTAAACTTCATTTTGAAAAGCCATTTGATAAATATGCTATATGCTATTCATCAATGCATAATATTTAACACAAGGACAAATACATGTGTCTCACCTGAGAGCACAAATTGTAACTGTCATGTTGATGTATGCTGCTTGTATTAACTGGATTGTTGAAGCTTTATGGCTCACGTATGAAGTATCCCTGCTGCAGACCGAGGCTACATTATCCTGAAGGGTGAAATGACATGCTGCTGAATGTCATGTTTCATATCCACCAATAAAGCACACACACATACAGTACATATACCATAAAAGTATTAATATGGCATTCTTGAATGTCATCATTGAAATGCAGCAGTGAGGACATCTGTGTTGTCAATAGGCAAATGTCACTTCAATTAAAGCTTTTAAAGAGGGAATGTAAAGGTCAAGCGGGGCTGATACACTTTGGCTTTTGTCAGACTAAAACCCATTTTGCACATTTTGGGTTTTTGGCCTTGAATCTGTTCTCACAGAAGCACTCTCCATTTCAGATTTGAACTTTAGAGTGTATCTGTTATTCCATTAGCAGGTAAGCAGAACTTAAATGGCCAATTTTCTCTTGCATTATTGATAAAGTCTTCAGATTGTGTGTTCGGTCATTCTAACATATGACCTGCCACTCACCGCTCTTCTATTTCTGACCACATGTTAGAAATATCTCCAAGAGCCCCCCCCACCAGCCTTATCTCTGCTCTGTGTGTGTCTGAATAAGAAGGGGTCCTCACTCCTTATCAGTTTGTCCGTTACATTCTTGGCACCAGCGGTTGGACAAACTGCCATTTATGGCTAAAGGAAGAATGCTATAGAGCCCACACTGTGCTCTACTTACCCACAATGCACAAGGGCTTTATAAAAACCCACAACAAAGACCCTTCCACGATGAGTGAGAGTCTAACCTACTTTCGGTAACCCACTTCTTTGACTGCATTTTATCAGTGTTTATTCTGAGGAGGAACAGAAATCAAACCTGAGAAAAGGTCTTGTTTTCTGAGGCTGGGGCATATTGAGAGTGGGAGTGTGTTTTGTAAGTGTTTGTACGAGTGTGAAAGGCTACTGCATATCCTCAGCTATGGCATCACTGACATCCTCCAGCCGCAGATCCTCCACATCCTACCGCTCATCGTCACGTTACAGCTCCTCCAGCTCCTATCGGTCGGATGGCTCACTGGGCGGATCGTCTGAGTCCCTGGATCCCCTCTTTGAGCCCTTTCTTGACTCCGCTGATCATTCCAGTCTGTTTGGAGACGAGGGCCCCGGGGGACCCAGCTGTTTGGCCCCCTTCAGCAGGCACAGCAGATCCTCATATGGACACAGCGGTAAGGGAACTGACTGATAACTAAGCCCACAGTATGATCCCTGTACAGTATACAGTGTGACAGAATATTTGTATATTGATAAGAGAAAAGGCTTTTAGGATCAGAAGGTGAAAAGCTATTTTGGATCATGATTTTGGGGTTGCCTCCCATTGATCAAGGACCCGCTTTCCACACACTGCGTACATAACACAACCCCCTTATGATGAGATATAAGTTATCTAATCTATTCCCACTGGAAGACCATGGAAGTAACACACAGTTTTAACTGTAGGTAATAAGCAAGTGAGTGAGACATGCCAATTTCTGCATTTTACATTAGAGCATCCAAACACAGTCCTTACACTCTTCTTCTACCTTTTGGAAAGGCCAGAAATAGACATTGCTCTCAAAGCTCTTTATGGATGGAGTATCATTCTTACTAGCGCTACATGAACACTTAATATGTGGAGAAATCCAAAGCGTGACAGGCCTTCCATGCCAAATTACAGTTTTTAAAGTATGACTGAATAGCTGTTGTTCTGTGGGGGTGAATTACTGAGGATGAATTACTGATCAAGAGGTATTCAAGTATATTGTTAAAAAGTTACATAACAACAGTTAGATTTTTAGCATCATCATGCTTAACAGCTCTACTGGAGCAACTGAAGCTTTAGTGCCTTGCTCATGGGCACCTTGGCAGTGTAGAATAGAGCCTTTTTCATTCATTTTCTCCACCAGCAGGAAAGAGGCATTAACACTTCACATTACAGTGGTGGGTTGAGTGAAAGAAAAATTCCATGGAGAAGAAAAAGACCTGCGGCTCAGAGAAAGTAATGAGGCAGAGTGGGAAGAGCTTCTGTGCTCGGTGAGAAAAGAGCCTGAATGGCTCCAGACAGAGAGTCCACTGGGCCACATAAAGAACTGATGGCAAGGTGAAAAAAGTGGAGCGTTCATATAAAACACAGGAGCTTCTAAAGACTTAATATGATGATGTTTCAACAGTTCGGCGGCATGACGCAGTAACAACCACAGTAAAAAAAAAAGGTTTATTACTGCTGTGATGCTACATGCAGATGCATAATCAATAACTGGACCTAAAATTTAATGTTGCTGACTGAATATTTCAGCACTCACATGTCAAATCAAGTAAAAAAGAGGAACCACAAGTGTGTGATGCTGCTTCTGAGTCTCCTCTGGCAGTAAACCAAGTTTACAGCCAAAACTGAAGCTTCAGTCTGTCATGGCTTTTAATGGCCTTTGAGTTGTAGTCTGAATACAAAATACAATAACATATATAGAGCCCCAGAGTGTTCAATAATTCTATAAATGAATAAATAAGACACAGACACATGTATATATATACTTAACATTCCTATTGATATTGCATAATATTCCATTCATCATATTTCCATGATTTTCTGTATATGAATTGAAATGTTTAACCATCCATCCCTTAACCAAACTCCCTTTCACTGCTCTAAACTATCTCTCACACCTCCAGATGTCGTTTGAAACAGACCTCCTGTGTTGTTTCTTTGCAGCTCCTGTAGGCGGCGCTCTGACAGGCCGGCAGAGCAGCACAGGTGGTGGGGTGCGATGTCTGGGAGACAGCTACTACATGTCAGCTGATGTCAGCCAGTTTGAGCCACATGACGTAGTGGTGATGGCCTACAACCACCATGTTGTCATTCACGCCCAGAAGGTGTGTGTGTGTGTGTGTGTGTGTGTGTGTGTGTGTGTGTGTGTGTGTGTGTGAGAGAGAGAGAGAGTAGAAATTAGTAGAGATGTGTATTTGATGGTGTGAATGGGAACTTGCAGAGTATATGTGAATATGATTCAAATGTGTTTTCACACACACACACACACACACACACACACACACACACACACACACACACACACACACACACACACACACACACACACACACACACACACACACACACACACAAAATAAATGCAGATAATCAGTGCAAAACCAGCAAGTGACTCATTGACCAAATCTGCTTAAAGCCATCATTAGAATACAATGACTGCTGCAACAACAAAAGCTTCATACTGGTGCTGTAATGATGAGCCATAGTTGATCAGCAGAACGTAATTCAACAATAACTCTAAATTTTGTTGTTATTAGAGTCATTCATCTAGCTTCTCATGTGTGGATTTGCTGTTTTTCCCTGTTTTATATGACTTTAAACGTATCAAACTCTGGTCAAACTGCTCCCAACATCCATTTGAGGGCCATCACCTCTGATGAGCATCAAGTATTATGTTATTAGTTACATTATACCACTAGATGATCATTACTGATGCATTAACAAGTCATTGTAATGTTAACCTGCTTTATAGCATGTTGGGTAAATTGAGAACAGTGTGTCATATTTCATAAATTGACCGTATGTTTTGTAAGTTTACACTCAATCTGACAGTCACCATGGTGCATTGACATGAATTCAACTGTTACGTGTGTTGCGTTCAGGGACCGCGTGGAAGAAAGTACAAGTCTACTATGTTATATCATTTTCTTTAATCGCTGAAAAACAGTATTTTCTTTTTTGCATTCATGAATTGTCTCAGATGGTCTGGTATGGTTTACGGCCCCAAGGCCAAAGGTTCCCCTTCACTGTAGTAAATAAACCTGTAAAAAATGAAAATGAGTAAAAAGCACAGTATTTGCCTCCAAACTGTAATGCAGTGGAATAATGAAGAAGCATAAAATGGAAATATTCAAGAAAAGTAGAAGAGCTTCATAACTGTACATAAGAAAAGTATTTGAGTAAATGTACGTTCCCCTGCTGATGATGAGGGGTCACAGGTGGACAAGATGAGACAAAAAGTTTGGGAACTACTGAACAATAATGACAATATCAGCTGCAGCCCTGCTGTACATACATACACTGCAGATAATAAGGCAAAATGTAAAGGCACTGTAGTTAATATATAATCAGACAAACTGCATCACGTCCATTATGTCAAATTGTCTGTCAGTTGATCTGCAGACAAGCTGCAGCTGGCCTGCTGCCCGTCCTGCCTTCTCTCTCTCCTCCCTCACTGCTTGATGTTAATCATGTTTAAAAGGTGAGAGAGTAGAAGAAGAAGGAGAGAGAGCCTCCACTGCAGTGCAGGAAGATCATTTGAACAGGGGTCAGCAGACAAATTGGCAAAAATCCACAATCGTTCAACTCGTGTTAAAAGCCTTTAACAGCAAAAGCGTCTTCACAGAGAACTAGTCAGTGTTCATTTCCTCCCCCTCTCCTCCCTTTTCTGTCTCTCTCTCCACCAGCTGAGCAGCACTGACCTCTTCACCTCTCTCTCTTTCACTGCTTCTCACCCTCTTTTCTTGCACCTCACGCCTTTCTTGGCCCTGTTGCTGTTCTCACTTTCTCTTCTCGTCCTCTGGTGCTCGATGACCTTTCTTTTTCATCATCTGCTCTTAACCCTTTTCAACAGTTTTGCCCTCCTTCCACAGATCAATCCCTCCGTCTACAGCTCCACCTTTTTCTCTGCCCTTCAGGTACTCGACGATGGCAGCGTCAGTGACACGTTCACCCATAAGTCCCTGTTTCCAGAGGATATGGACCCCCTGTCGGTCAGTGGGACCCTTAACCCAGATGGTACCCTGGTGGTGAGTGTCCGCCGGACCACAATGCTAGCTGGGCTGGAGCCTCTGGGTGTCCCCACCTATCGCAGCGAAGCTCACCTTTGACCTCGGGCTTCATAGTGCTTCTCATGGTTTCTCACCTCGTGTTGTTTCAGTATGAAAAGTTTTTGTTGTCTGGGGTAGGGGTCGCTGCCTGGCACGATATCTTTTTTCATACTACCACAGGAGGGTGCCAAAGTCAGTTATTTACAAATCCTACTGGACACATGTTTTTCTTATAAGTAGCCTCAACTCACTTTAGGAATCTTTTATTTGAATGGTCACTTTTCTTTCATGTTCATAAATTTATTGTGTACGTCACAAGTTGCTGACTTTGTCTGTCATGTGAAACTAAGTTGTATGAATATTCAGTCTTTTCTTAAACATGCAATAAAGACGTGTTTTTACAAAATGTGTAAGAAGCTTTTGTTAATTGCGATGCTTGGTTGTTTAAAGCAAGTTTTTCACTCTCCGTCGCTGTTAGAAACTAAATCCAGCCTGAGTTGTGGGTTGTGTTGGTAATCGCTCCACACAGTCCGACACTCAGTTTGTTTTGTTGTTGTTTGTTTGAAACATCTTCTACTTTGATTTAAATCTTGACAAAGTAGGCCAGCAGATTAGAGCTCCCAGTGTTTTTCTCTTCAGGAATAAATGGGTGAATATTAGCAGCAACAGATCTGACAACAACCAAACACTTGCTCTGAGCCATTGATAATAATCAAGATAACTGGACTGACGCGAGGCTTTCCGCAGAGGCAAAATGAAATCTCATACCTGTCAACACTCATCTCCTCTGCCTGGGTCTGCTCACACTCATAGTTGCATTACTGAACCTGTGGAGGCCCTTTATTCCCTGATTATGTCTTATGACTCAATCCTTAAACAGATTGAAGGTTTAAATAGTATTCAAGAAGGTATTCTTTACTATTATTGGAGTTTTATAATAGCATGCTAATGTCCAAGAAACATGGATGACCAGTGTGGTCAGCAGTTTATTTGGTGAGTAACATGCTGTTATAGCCAAAAAGAGTGGAGGTCAAACCTATAAAACTAAGACAGTTTACCTTTTGTCTTAAATTTGCTTTCTTCATAAGTTTTCAACCTAAAACCAAGCAGTAACTCCGACCTGATGTTTAATGACAAGTCCCCTAATTATCCTTATCATTATCACACCGTACTAATGATTCAGATGGGAACCCATTATATCTGCAGGTCCATGAGCACACTGGCAGACAGCAGAGATGTACTTTTTTTTTTGACATTTTATTCTCCATGTTGGGAGACATGGCATTGATGAAGACATATGTACCCACACAGACGGAGAACAGAGTGTGGCTGGCCCGTCTGCACCTCTTACCAGCAATTACATCAATCAGTCTCCAAGTACGACAAGCACTTCCTACACTGTAGCAGTTACTGGGAGGCAGGAAGACTTTTTCGAGTGACACCTTTATTTAATATTCATCAGAAACGAGGGTGGCGTCAGCGCAGACAGATGGCACTCTGCTCCATGCCGCTCAAGTGTTTCTAACCTCATTCATTGCAATGCACATGAGCGACAGCAGCCCTGTTTTGCACCAACTCATCCTAGACTTTTCTGTCTCAGTCTTGGAGGACTTGGAGCACACACTTTACTAGGCCCTCACACACATGTTCATAACCTGCTTGTGCAAAGGATTCCAAGTGTCACATCACTACTGCTTTTAACTGGCAGTTAGGGATTAGAGTGGATTATAGGTACGAACCACAACAGAAGCTTCACAGAAGTGTTAAGTGATCTGAACGGCACAGACGCACACGTGCAGGCACAGCTCATCCTGTCTCTGGAGAAGCTCGTGCTCCCACCTGAAACTCACTGAGGGACGGAGCTGCAGCCTACTTAACGAATGAACTCATTTAGCTCATTAAGCTTTTACCATTGCACTCTCCACCCATTACAGTCCAGATGCTCTCTTCCCGTTCATACACAGCAAAACAACAGAATGTGTGTGTGTGTGTGTGTGTGTGTGTGTGCTGTGAATGCGGATGCACCAGAAGGAGAGGACAGAAAAACACTCAGAGAGAAACAAACACATCTGATCACCACGTTGAGATGGAGAGAGAAGCGTTGTGGTTGCAGTTCATCACAGAGCGAACTGTTGCAGTTAACACTCCCAATGGGAAAGCAGTTGAGTTGAGTTTAGAGCTGTGTTAATGAAACTGACTTGAATAACTTCAATATTGTGGGATTTTTCATTTTAATATCACTTTAACAGCTGTATAAAACATAAAGGCTCACATGCTGGAGGACCCAAATTGCACCACGAGGTAGTCTAACTGACTCTTTCAGAGGTGCACAAAACCCTGAGGCTGGAGGTACTCTCTGTGTCCTCATTCATAGCTGGACCCTCTTAATAGATTAGAATTTGTGGCACATTGCTTCCCTCATTATTCCCTTTTCATTGATGCATTCACGTACCTGTAGTGGTGGAGCTGCCATGCAAGGTGCTGACCTGCCATTGGAAGATATTTGGAGTTCAGGATGGGGATCCCCACTGATTTTAATGGTTGAGTTGCATTGTGGGTTGGCGGCAGGATTTAAAGGATGAAAGTATGCAATAAAAACTGCATCAGTTTTGTTCCTTTTTAGAAACCGTTCTTAGTCCGACAATGTTCCAGGACTGCAATGCTAAATCAGTGTAGAGCTCTTTTGGTACACAGCAACCTGGGCTCACTTTACAGAGCACTGCTCAGAAAGACTGAGAGTCTCACTAAACTGAATTAGTGTCTGCTTTTGTATCTAAGCCTGTACATTTGTTGCCAGCTGATGGCTGATATACATTTATTTCATCAAAAGTCTCTTTTTGAACCTCATGTCACCATTAGATAGACAGTAGACGTGCTAAACACCGTCCACATGCTCCAATCAACATTTTTGAAGTTGATGTGGATAATATATTCTTGTCTGTTTCAGCCCAATTTGATTGTCAGAACAAAAGCTGTGTTTTTGTGCATTTTCTGTTAAAAAAAAAAGTCTTGACCAGTCAAAGAAATAAGATTTGACAGATCTGAAATGTATAGTAATAAATACACATTAAATGCGTTATTCCTTATTCAGTGAGCTGGATTGGGGCATAATTACAGGGTATAAATATGGACATTGCAGTGGTGTCTTTATGCAGGACCTCTCATCCGACCAAAACGCAGGGCTACAAACAAATGTATAAAGCTTTTGACTTCCTCTGTTTTAAAAAGATTTGAGAGGAAAATGAACTAATTTGAACATTATTGTGGCATTACTGTGTTTGCTTCCCCACTGGAAGTATCAGCGGAGCACAAAAACAACACTCCAGGTGCTACCCAGCTGTTACTGAAGGGAAAGAGGAGGACAGAGAGGAAAGAATCCCAGCTGCAGAACAACACAAGTCCTCAGAGATACAAAACAGTCATCTTCAACGAAACACTCGTTTGTTAAAATCT
Organism: Chaetodon trifascialis; assembly: GCF_039877785.1. Lineage (NCBI taxonomy): Eukaryota > Metazoa > Chordata > Actinopteri > Chaetodontiformes > Chaetodontidae > Chaetodon > Chaetodon trifascialis. The sequence continues at coordinate 6,448,012 of NC_092064.1, read as the reverse complement.
CATTTATTCATCCCTGATATACAAAACAATGTTTCATTTTTCCATGTGAAAAATAGCTCTGGATTTTGTTCAGCTCTGTCTGGTTTGGCCCTCGGGGTAGTGGAGGCCTCCAGTATGTACAATGTACAGTCCCTAAGAGCCCTAAGGAGTGGATAAAAGATAACCCTCAGCAGCTGATGTGAGGATCTGGTCTTATCAAAGCTCCTCAGACTAAAGGAGAGGATAGAGAGGAGCATGATAAAACTGACTCAGCGCCAGTGCTTAAGGGGGGAGGTGGGGGGGCTTGTATGAGAGGGCCAGCTACAGTCCATGCAGCAGGATTCACCACAGAGCCTTTTGAGACCACACAGGGAAGGTTTCCCAAACTAAAACTGAGAAGTCAAAGCTATTTCTCTTCATGAACAAGGCTAAACACCTAAAAAGGTGCAAACAGTGTCGTTGAACATCTTAATGCTGATTCTAGTGAGACTCTGATAGCTTTTATTGAGGCTTATGGGAAACCTTCCCCCTTAAGCCACCATTCAAACATCACTTTATCACACACAAGCTCCTGTGTGAGCGTCGGTTCTCCTCATATACATACATCTTTTTACACTTTTCAGGTTTCTTTACAAAAATAAGGTTATCTTGCATTCATGTCATCAATTAAAACTGGGTTACAAAGTGAGATGAACGACCGTTATTGCACAAATCGATTACCTACAAGTAGATCATTCATAAAAAGAATGAGAAACAAGAAATTTTACAACTTCTACTTTGATTAATACAGACTAATAAATATGCATCTACCTCGGTCTATATCTGTCTGATAGCAAATGAGATGAGAGATTCTGAAATGTCTGTGGAGGCGACTGCTCTGGCAGAAGGCAGAATAATGAAAATCGATGAAAAGCACAAACAAATGAACAGAACCAAATCAGATGAGTGGATCTCAGTCAGTCCCTGGGGCAAGCAGATAGGGGGGTTGTGACGACGACAGGTTGCCATGGTGATAATTGCACACCGCGCTGACACATCATCCACCCCGCTTACATATTTGTGTATGTGTGTGTGTGTGTGTGTGTGAAAAGTGCCTTGTCTACATGCGTATGACTAAAAAAACACTTGGGTATCGATTGCTTATTGATAAAGAAGAGTTGATGCAGGCACTTGTGGAATGAACATGTCACCAACAGACCCCACGCTGGTCCCGTCAACATTAACTTCCCTTGGCTTCACAATCACATGTATTTTTTGCTTTCCTATCAGGCAGCCACCGCGAGCCTTCGCCCTGTTAGTGTTATTTGCGCTTTACAAATAAATGTCTTACAAAGTAGAAATATCAGACAGCATGTCAAAAGATTTAAAAAAAAAAAGGATTATGCATTAAAATCAAATTGTAAAATCATCAAATGTGAAAAAACAACATACAAATATCATAAAACAAGCCCCCAAAATCTCTTTCAAAAAGAGAACAGTCAACAATTTAAGATTGGTTAAGACATTAAATTATGATTTTATATTACAGGAATGATGTTAAATATATTAATCTGTATGCATAACTTTGCTAACCCAAAGACCCCATCCCCCAGTTCAAAAACAGGCAATGAATAAAGCTCATTGGATGAATGGAAGGTGCCAATCAAAGTGAAACAATGTGACACGAGAAGTATAAAATAAGATACTGTAAAGACACATAACATACAGGCACGAGATGGCAAACATATGAGGACACGACATCATTCACTTGTCCCGTATTCATTTCTGTCAAGCTTTTGTTTTTGGTACATTTGGATCATATAAAACAAATCTCACATGCACTCCGTCATGCAAAGCCATGCTATTTCACTGTCTCTTTTACTTTCGGTGGTGTGCGGCAAGACAAGACACCACCAAAAATAAATCCATGCCGTAGATCAAAGGCTGAAAACCACTATGAAGGGTTATGAATGCGTTTTTAAGGCATCCAGACAGTAGAGCTCATTCTGTAGATAGTAGTGGAAATCCATTTTCAAAAAAATAAAATTAAAAAAAGATGAAAAGAAAAAGGAAAAGGAGTGTGTCTTACTGGACTTATTTGGGGTCAGTAGCCCACATAAGTAAGATATGGAAGTGGAAAAGATGGAGGGGAGGGATGGAGCAGAGGGAAAAGAAATCAATGTTTTCCAGTCGAGGAGCAGAGAGCGCGCTGAGAAGCCTCAAGCATTATGGCCCACATGAATTATTAAATACACAGTATGTATACGTTATCCATCATGTCAGACTGCTTGCTGAATCAGAAATCATGCTGTCATTAAAACATTAATGGCATTAATGGATTAAAGTTCCAGGTTTTATCAATGAGCCACGCTGGGTGAGGAGCTGCAGTGATATCTAACATCACTTTGACTTACACTGGCCAGTTTTCTATGGTCCAACTCCACCTCTGTCAGATGCGCTTCTCCTTTAGTGTTTTTCTATTGCTTAATCTCACCGGATCCTGCTTCAGTCCATTCAAGCTACTGTTGTGCATTAATCAAGCTGCTCACATGTTGTCACCTGGTGCCGTATATGTTGACAACAGCGTCTGCCTCAGCCATGGACCATTACATCATATAGCCGGTGGTTGTGTGTGTGTGGGGGGCGCACTGTGTCTGATAGGAACAGAGGACAGCTAACGTGGAAATCAAAGGCAGATTGATGAGAGGGCCCAGAGCAGCTGGTTAGGTAATGATGTGTTCATTCTTTCAGCCATCCATTCGCTCCCTGTTCTTCGCCTCTCCCTCGCTTCCTGCCCTCTCCATCCGCCAACCTTCTCTGGAGCGGTTATTAAGAGCTATATTTAGATAAGCAGAAAAGCTCGAGTCTCGGAGTGCATCGCCGCTGTCTTGTTTGCGTGTGTTTCTGTGTGTCTGTGTGATGTAAGGCCGTAGATATAGCATGAGAGGAGTGCAGGTTATGAAAAGGGCTACAGGTGCTTCCATCGCTGCCTGCACTGCATGTCTGCTTGCATAGACTGAACTCTCAACCTGACCATTAAGACTCGCAGTCAAGAGATGAGAAGACCGAGGAAAAGAGGAATAATGGAAGCAAGAAAAAACAGAAAACTAAGGCATCTGTCCCCTTAGTCCAGCGCATGTCAGTGGGTGCGATGACAAATTCCAGTTAATCCCAGACCTCCTGATCAGTTGGAAATACAATAATTCAAGCTGGAAAACAAAGAGTGAAATATGTTCTAAAGGCAATAAAAAAAATCGTACGAGACATAATCGTTTGCTACCTTCCTCCTCATTCACGCTCACGTTTTCTCGTTTCATACGCTCACACTTACAGTACAGGCATACATTATTCTTCCTTGTCACCAATGCTGAATTTCTCGACTCAAGTGGAAGACGCATTCCAAAATCTAACCCTTGAAACTTTGATCCCGACTCTAAAGATACACAAAAAAAAATCCCTTTTTGTAAGATTTCAACCCATTCCCAGTCCTGTGTTGGATTCCACCAACAACGTCTTCCCCCCCTCCCAATCCACATTCTCTCTGCTGTGGGTTCCCGAGGGTGAATGGAGAGCAGGGCACAGGTGGAGCTGTGTTCCACTCTGCCGTGGAGTGTCTGGCTTGGTTAGTGCAAGACCCCTGGGGAGAGCACTGGTGGGTCCATGAAGCGAAGTGGATGGAGGAGAGAAAGAGGAGTAGATGAGGAGAGAAATGAGGAGATATGAAGAGGCTTGCGTAGCAGTAGAACTCTTCCCAGAATTAAATATTGATCCTAAGCCCTGAGGATTTTTGCATGTTTGTGGCTTTGGGGGATTTAAGATCTCAATGCCTCCTCCTCCTCCTCCTCTTCCTCCACCTGCTCGTCTTCTTCTTCCTCCTCCTCTGCTTTCCCTCACTGGGATTTCTCATCAGACTCGGAGGGGGTGTGTTCGCGGGGCAGCGACATGCTCTTGTGGCGGTCCCACAGCTTGTGAAGCTCAGTGGCTTCGTTCTCGCTGCTGCTGGTGCCGCTGTCCCGGAAGCTGGCCAGAGGAGGACGCACCTTCACCCCTTTCACTGTCACGGAGCCCTCGATGGCCTTGCGAAGCTGGATGGAGAGAGAGAGGTTAGAGAGGAAGGCACAAAGAGCATCCAGGCACGTAGCAACGATGAATCTAAGTGTGATTTTTATGCTTTAACCACAACTTTTAACACAGTTCTGTTTGGCCTCCACTGGGGACATAGACATGCTTGTCAGCAGCCTTTGAAAGATACTTGCTCACATTTCTTGGGTGCATTGGAGACGAAAACCAATCCATATGTTGTGAAAACCCAACACAGCGTTATATGAATAAATATAAAATCCATCAGTTTTCCATACACCTGTCAATGCAGATGGAAATGAATTGTTCAACATGCTGAGATAAGCCTCAATCTGTAGACTTCTTCTGTCATTTAGCCCTATAGGATCATTTCTGATGGCAGAAGTCTTACTTTCAAGTGCACTGCTTTCTGATACATCTTTTTTTTAATAGTATCAATAGAAGTTGTCCAAATTTGGACAAATGGACTCCCAGAGTGTCCAAAATGCTGGACATAGAAACTTTCAATGGGACACAAAACTCTATCAGCAGCTTTCCAACCGGATGCTTCATGGATGAAAAATCCCATTATCATCTTATTACCAAAACTTAATAGAATGTGACATTTTCCCGATTCCAGTACAGCAAACTGGTTTATTTTATCTCATTTTTGAGATGCTGACACTCCTACAAAGAATTGAAATGGGTCCCTAATCTATACTACATACTATTTGGCATAGTATGATGTTTTAGCAGTTAGTGTGCAAAAATAATGAACATGCTTAACCATTTTAGACCGACAGCAAATTCTACAATAGCTGCAACTTCAGAATGGCAGCAGCATTTAAACTGAACAGAGAGACATCTAAATGTCTTTCTTAAGGTTTCTAATACGTATTCTTTGTTTTCCTCTTTGGAGCTGTTTCATTTCGATTGAACATTGCATTTTGTATCACGAGCACTAAAAAACTGGCCATCTAGTATACTACATGTATATATTATACAATCAAGATCAGCTTAGAATTGGTAGGGAGTATTTTTGTTTTAAGAAAAAATAAAGTGAGGCTCTTTTTGTCCCACAGTCCCTTGTTATGCTGTGCGGCATACAGTTCTGGCATGGGTGGCCCCAGTGGAAATAGAACTGCTAACCCCGGCGCTGTCCTGGCCTTGCTCTACAGTGCAACATCATGTCAGTAGTTTGCAATCTGATGCTCAGGCACACAAGCCACTTCTATTTGAGCTGAAATCTCTTTTCCAGAATGAAATGAAGCTCACGGTCAGAGTTTAGCGTGCGCTGGAAAGGGGGGTCAGTGTGACTTTTGCTGCTGTTTGCTGAATCATTTCACAGAATAAGAGCAGAGGAAAGAGGTGGACATGACTGCACATTTCTGAATCTGTGCAGCTCCCCTCGCCACCTGCACGCATCAAAAACCACAGGGTCAGACCTGCTTCTGCCACAGCCTGCCTTTAGAAATGTTCTTAAAAACTGACCATTCATAAGAGGAAATCAATATGGCTGAGACTGACAGGGCAAATATTTTTGGTAAAATGACACCAGCTACTGCCTGAAAGCATGTCTGTGCTGTGGATCAGCAGCATGTGGTTCATGTTAGCCCAGACTGTTACGATGTTATCAGGATTCAAAGATAGAGAAAAAGACAGTCGGGACAACAGACGGTGACTTTTTGGGGGGTTGTCTAAAAATGGTTTTGCAGGACTTCCTGATGTCTGAAGTCCTTTAAGAGGAAACTCTCAAACAAACACATGATTATCTTTGTGTTTTTATTTTGTTTCATTGGGATATAGAACCACTGACTAAAACAAACAGTAACGCTTCATTTTTATCTGTTAATTTCAAATAATTTCTTGACCATTTCCTGAAAAGAACTATGTGACTTGGTACCAATTTTTGGGAAAATAAAGACATGGTTCTGAGTCTACCAGTGTTAGCTATTCCTTTCAGCTGTTTAACCATGAACTCTAGCTTTCTATTTCAGCCATTTACACTTTAACTATCTCAACTGTTCGTTCACTACTTTTAGCTAGATTTCAAAGAACTAGCCCGTATTTGAGCGTCTGCCTTTCTTACTAGTTTTTACCTGTCAACTTGTCAACATTGGGATTTGGAAAATAAGAGACATTTTCTGGCACCCTGCCCTGTGCTGTCCCACTCCCCTTACCACTGCACACATACCCCTTACATTTAGACAAGTCTACACACAGTGAATCCTAAAATCGCCACCATGCAAACCCTTGCTTTAAAATATCCGATCAACATGGATTGGGTTAAGTAGTTCCTCCATTAGGTGACTGCAGTTAGGAGGTCAGAATCAGATGCCTGGCTGACAGTGAAATGCCGTGAACATCCCTGCATCATATCAATGAAAACACAAAAGGGCGTATGAATTGATTATTTATGTATAACTTGAAGGATATGTACACATCACTCTCCATTACAACATGAAGTGTTCATTTAGCAAACGACATCCCAACCTCCTCCTTCTGTCTCTATGTGAAGGCATGAGGTGCTCCCTGTTTTGGTCCACAGAGCCAAGTGTGATTTGTAAAAATGACTTCCAGTTTTATTTAGTAAAAAAGAAAACATGGCCATCTTGTGTTTTTGATAATCAGAACACACTGGGTTTATATGACCTCTAAAACCTAATTGTACATACATTTGAAAGAAACCCATTGGAGCCGTGACAGTTTGCTGCGACTCTCTACGGCCTCTTTCATCCCCTCCCTCTCTGATCTCTGTGTGAGAGAGTATTACTGAGCTTTCTGTTTGGCCAGGCCAAGTTTGTTATTTGGCTGATAAGGTGAAGGATTTGGGTGCTACAGCTGCTGTGGCAGCCCTGAAAAGAATAGTGTGTGTGCATGCCGTAGGGTGGAAATAATGCGCTATAATCACACACACGCACACACACATCCCTGTGATTCTCCTCTTCCATACGGCCCAGCGAGGCTGTGATATAACAGCGTGTCTGTGTGACAGACAGGCAGACTGGGAGAGGCTGGGCTTTATCTGCCTTGGCTGGGTTTTTGTCTGCTGGTGGAACGCAGAACAAAAAAGCCTAAATGTCAGGGACAGGCAAGCAGCGCTGCACTTAGCAACAATCCTCTCACCACTTCCTGGCCAATTCACAGAGAGTGAGGGGTTTTCAGCTGTTTGCGAGGCAGCCGAGATGGAAAAAGAGGGAGGGAGGCAGAGAACAGACAGAGAGACAATAGAGAAAGACAGCAATATTAAGCAGCCTTTTGTCTGTCACAGTACATAACAGGCAGAGGGAGGCGGAATCATTAAAGTTGACTGAAATGTCTTTGTGTGTGTGTACAGAACGGTGACAGCACTCCTGATGGTATTGACAGTGATTTTACAGTTAAGAAAGCAGTGAATATGCTGCCTGTGTAAATGATGACAGTCATGACTTTTCACATGAAGCTTGGCGTCAAACAAATTGAAAGAAAATTGGTATGTGAGTTTAGGTTTAAGAGGGATGGAATGAGTGATAAAATATGCACAATAACTATGTGTAAATGCTAAAGAAACACCCTAAAAAGACTCTTACCTCTTTTAGGGAAACCACCCCTATGAGGCGTCCGATGCTGGTGACGTAGGCATGGTCGAGGCCCAGCAGGGAGAAGATGGTGTGAGTCTGCAGGAGAACAGCAGAGGTGGTTGGAAACAATCAGTAAAACACTAAAAACAGTATAAACTAGAGACAACACTGTTCCAGGTTCTGCTTTAAGGAGAAAATTAGGGAAATGCACCACTGACTTCAATTAGCCAACACTGACAACTTGAGTCACAGTGGATTCATTCAACTGATCACACGTTCAGCTTAAGGTTGTGGAAACCTGTGTAATCTGAGAAGAAATCGCTGAAGCTATGTTCAGTATGATCTGATTAAAGCAAGAGGAGGGAAAAGACTAGATAAATAAGCTGACTGTGGGGTAATGAGGAGCCATGTTTCAAGCACAAGTTGTGCATCAGGACAATAACACACAGTATCTAGAGGCTCAACAGCCAATCAGACACTGATGTGTCACATCATAGTTAACATCTGGAAAAAGTGCTGAAGGCAATATCTTATCAGTTAGGTGACCTGAGTTAGTGGGAAAACACCACATACTGTAATCATAGTGAAATATAGAACAGGATTAACAGAATAGGAACCCAAACACAAAGACAAGGAGCACAATAAGAAGTAAAGAGACGATCTGAATGGGTGAATGTCTTTCCTCAGGTCCCTCTTTCTGACTGATTGCAAGTCAAATGCTGCTCAGCTCTGTTGAACTGGCATCTCTACCGGCGATGGGCTTTTCATTTAATGTAGGTGTGCTGGTATACTGGATTGACTGTACACTGGAGCTAACATGTACTGACAGTAACAACGCTGCTCTCAGTGACTGTTTTCAGAGGGCGCCGTGAACACGGCACAGTGCTCCAGCCTTCATTAGCAGTTACATTTGGTACACAAGGGAGCTCCTCAACAGAGGAGCCACAGCGGAGGCAGTGACGCCGGCGCCGTGACTATCTAGCTTTAAACTAGCTGGCTGATAAACTGTACAACATTGTAATGCTATGTTATCATATGTTATATTTTGCAGAGATGTGTGTGGAACTCTACCTGCAGACTTGAGTCTTTACTAATGTGTTGACCACACATTAACCTGTGACAGCTGTCTCATGAATGAGGTCAAATGCAGGTTAAAGACGTTAAAGCGTGCTGTGTCTCGGGTATAAAAGGGACGTCAAGACCAATTTGTACTAATAGTGTTGAAGTTAACTTCATCATTTACATTAGTTAAGTTAAAGTGGTGAATCCCCAAATGTTCCCTGCTAAATAACCTTTTGAGCCAGCCTATACTGACGGTGCACTGGTGTTCAATATCATACTTAAAGACAAGGAGTGGCAATCGTTTTAATTGAATCTTTTTTGTAGGTGCATTTGTGATTCATTTATTGGCCATTTTAAACAAAACAATATGACTCATTTCCATGCAGTCCACATGACAAAAAGAACAGTGTTCTGTGAATACTGGGGTTGTCATTATGTGCCATTAGCGTCATATACTGTATGTCTTTATTCTTACATTTCTACTTTCGGTTTCTGCATTGTTAGGTTTTACATGTCTATGACCCCGTTTTGCTCTATTTATAGTCTCTGCCCTATTAGATCTGTATTTGCTGATGCAATGACTCAGTTTCCCCACAGGGATCATTAAAGTTTCATTTAATCTTATCTCCACTACTAGAGTTACCATGAGGATTGGGGCTGCGTGGAGCTAAAAGCAAAACGAGCGAGAGGTCAAAAACTTCAGCGGCGGATCAGAAAGGTTGCAGGACTGACGCCAACTGGACTTTTTGTTCTAGACCCATTTAGTGTTTAATGGGACTTTCTGCTTAGCCAGAATGGGCATTTGGGACATCTGAAATTGATCCCACTGTGCCAAGCAAACGGAAGCTGTGCCAAGAAAAAGATTGTTAAGTGTTTTTCGGCCGGGGCCAGTTGTAATGTAATCTGTCAAAGAGTTTCCCCACGGGAGGATGTAGTGGCCTCTCTGGGGACAGAGTCAGTTCACCTCCAATACAGCCCATTCACATCTATTTAAAGTGTAATTCACTGATTAAAAGTGCTGCAAATAGCATTAAAGAATCAACTGATCATCAGCAGGGTAATGTGAGACATTAGAGACTCTAAATAAATATGAGCTAGACCAGCAGACCCCAAATGCACCACATTATTGGACCATACATGGTGTCTGTCCTCGCCAATCATAAAGTGAAAACCTTTGGCACAAAAGAACAGTATTATTGGAAATATGTTGTTAATTTAGAGAATCACTGCCAGAACCAGAGGCTACAAATATTCTCCAATACTGCATGATTGTGGTAATTATATTTATTGAATTGGTTTGCTAGCTTATATAATGAAATTTAAAACTCATACTGTTGCACCTTTAAAGGGTCAGCTCAGCAAAATTACAACAAACTAAACTGCAGTCCCTTTGATTGTATTTGGGTACAGAGAGAAACCTTACGGATGGATATCTCACAAAATCTGTGCGCATCAACTCAACTGTACCTGCATGGCTGGATGGTTCCTACACGAGGTAAATGAGACAAAAACTCATTAAATTTGAAAATCAAATCAAACACCAAAAGCAGGGCACAGAGTGTTCTGTTGAGTATAAAAATGACACAAGTCATATTCTGTAGACACCACAGTCACCAGATCAACCCAGCTGAACACCTACAGTATGGGAGACTTTGGATTTCACCACCATGATCTGACCACCAAATGAGTGATCTTGGACAATCTAAGACAAGGAGCACTGAAGCTGTTCTGTAATTTGTCACTTATTTGTCACTTGTAATTTGTATCTTATTTTTATATTTTAATGATATTTATTTTGTACATAATAAAGCTATTCTTTTATTTGATGAAAATCTACAAAATGATGAAAGTATGAACTGACTGCAGAAACACATTCTCATATAAATATTCCAAGAAACAGATTTGTCCATTACAAGAGAGCGCACAGAAAACAACACCAGTAAACAGCATGGGATAAATGGGAGTTATATCCAGAGAGACCGAGCGTGAGAGCAGGGAAAGATGTAGAGAGAATAACTTCACTCTCTCTCTCTCTCACACACACACACAGGCACACACACACCAACATATGCCTGCATACAGCAGCGGCAGTGGCAGCGGGCAGTGTTTAATATGCTGAAGGAGATTGTGCGTGGTATTGGCTTTTGGCAGTATGCAGCAGAGGGAGGGGAGTGAGATGGATTGGTGCAGGATCCCTCTCTTAAATGTTTAAAGAATATTCACACAAAGCCCAGAGAGGGAGAGAGAGAGAGAGAGAGGGAGAAAGAGAGAGAGAGAGAGAGAGAGAGAGAGAAAGAGAGAGAGAGAGAGAGAGAGAGGTAGCATTATGAATGGACAGCATTAGGTGCTGCCACAGCAGATGGCAAGCCAGAAGCAGTGGTGGTAGTGGTTTCAACATTGAGGTGTGTGTGTGTGTGTGTGTGTGTGTGTGTGTGTGTGTGTGTGTGTGTGTCTGTGTGTGCGCGTCTGTGTGCTGGAGACAGAGCTTTTTCAGGGTGTGCGACTGTGCTGCAGTGAAAAAAAAAAAAATCAACATGAGCTCTAAAAGAGCTAAAGCTCCTTTCTTCACGGTGCACTTTCACTCTCTCCTTCACTCAGTGGGGGAAAGCCGGTTCGACGTCGTGTGTGTTCTTTTCAGTTGTTTGCCCGCTCCTTCAATGTCTCGACACACAGCAGGAGTACTCAGAGTATTGCAACTGGTGGCAGTTCAATTCCCAAGTGCTTCTGATGGCCTCACCCCAATACCTAGGTCACCTTAAGTGTTTAGTTTAATAGAAGGCTTTTTGACAGCTTTCCCAGCACACAGTATCTTTTGTTAACCTTTAACCATCCGCTCCTCCACCCACAGGACTCCAGAACTGCAGAACTTTCATGGAGAGTTATATTAATATGTAATGGGTCACATGAAAATGATGTTTGTATAATGTAACTGAAACCTCTGTCTCTGTCTGGGGTCCAAGTGTGTGATAAACACTGTATGTCCCAATAGATTGAAAATGTCTACAAAAAGGTTCTTCACTTGTTTTTTCAAGTGTGACTATGGGGTTTGAACCATGTATAAAAACACAACTTATAGCATAGCTTAAAATGATTTGACTGTTGATTTTCAGTGTATAATTGTAATCACATCACATCACTATTTGAAGGATAGGCACCTACTTGTGTAGATCAGTAATTACACATTTAAGTGATAAAAATAATGGGGTGTTCCCCAAGGCTCCATTTTTGGGCCTAACAATCTACACACATGCACCCACTCAGATCATGGAAAACAACAAAACACCTGAGCATAATCATGCAGATGGCACACAGATTTACATACATACAATCACTGAGTGCGCTGAACAAATTAGGATTTAGAAATGTGTGCATGTTTTGATCTTTAGTAGGATCAACTACTGCAGTGGTGTGATTACAAGTCTTTCTAAAAAGTTGAGCTGCAGCTGATACAGAAAACCAAGAGAGTGGAGCACATCACTCCAGTTGGCTTCCGGTGCATCACAGGGTCAAAAACTCCCTGAAGATTGGAGATTTTGCTCCAGCAGTCAGTTTGTTTCAATCAAGGCTTAAAACTTCTGTGCTTATCACTAACTAAATAACATTTACATGCACACACATGCACACCTTGCACTGCTCTGCACTCCTGCTTTATGTTTTATTCAGTTTTAGCTTAATCTTTTATTTTGGTATTATATTCATCATTTTATATCAGCTTGTGTTTCTTTGAAATTTTGACTTCATACCTTTATACATCTTATGCAGAGGAATTTTCTTGTTGTTGAGAGATGCTATACAAATAAACCTGGTTTTCCTAAAGCAAGGAACAAGTACTGACACACTTGTTCCCATAATTGAAGCCACTGTTGTGCCCCAGGAATCACTCTGAATTCAGAGGTATTTAGCTTCTTTTATCAGTGTGGATAAACTAAAACACAGACCTAACTAAAGACACCCACCAAGCATTCGGGACACACAGAGCTTGAACAGCTGTATTTAAAATCAAACCTTATGCAGCGATGTGCGCTCCACCAGCTGGAACGGGGCGGGGTCGATCTTGCAGTTGTTGAAGTTGACCTGCTCATCAAGCTGCATCTCCTCCCACTCTGCAATCTGCAAAACACACAGAGGAGGAGAGAGTTCGGGGATGAGAGACAAACATCAACTCATCACATCAACAAAAGAGAAGTGCCTTTGTGGACAGTGCCGATTTGATCAACTAATAAAGAAGTAATCAGATAAACTGTAATGTATCCACTTGTTGACTCCCAGTGTCACAGCCTGGCTTTGCTGACTAAACATTTATCTTTCTGACCGACGGACTATAAAATTTGGAGTGACAGTGAACATAATGGATGCTGTTAACAGACAATGTCTTTATGTCTGGTGTCAGTCACTAATCAGAAGGCAAAGGCATCAAATCATCCCATACCACCTCCTGAAAAATCACCTCCCTCTGATAGACAGTCAATGGACCGGGCGCCGCACTGAATGACTATAAATCACACGAGACCCACAATGACGGACAGTGAGGAAGGTGAACTGAGAACAAGGAAGGGAGATGTAGCGAGAAGCAATGACACGGCAGACGTATGAGCGGTGAACGATGAGTGATTCTGAGAGACAAAAGAGGGCATGGAGGGAGAAAGCATGAGGAATATGAGGCTGACAGAGAGGAAATGAGAGGTGCTGTTGATGGATGAATTATGAATGATGTCATATCCAAAAATATAAGACTCCAGGGTAATCGGCCCGTCTGGAGATATTGAGGAATCTGAAAATCCAGGTCTGTCATGGTGTGATGTAATCAGGTGGAAGCTGAGATTCAAGTTAGGCAAACACAGGTTTTCGCAGACTGATAAATATGAATGAATGTGATGATACCAAGAATCCAACGTGGTAAGCCAAGTCGCATTCTATGTTTCTCTGATAGTCAGCCGAAACCAGCATCTCATGTAGACTGTCCTGCTGCTGGAGGTACTCGCTAGAGCACCAAATGTGAATTAATCAGCTGCTGAAAATAGTCCTCAACAAAAACCTAATTTACTATTATTTGAGTAACATTTGTTCCAAACTATAGTGATGACTTGTTTTAACTATGGAGACTTAATTCAAATAAAACTACATATTTGTGAGCTGCTTTATGTACTCAGTAAGAACTAATGGAGTCAGGGCTGAGTGCAACAGATGGTGCAAGGAAGTTAGAAAGCATACAGAGAGACTGACGAACTGTTGGTTTTGGTGTCAAATTGTTTACAGTCAGAGGAATACAGAATAACACCAGCCTTATCCTTCAAATACTTAAAAAATAAAAAAGATACACTGTTGGCACCACAATTTTGTTGTTGTGTTGGAAACATCATTTAGACTGATTAAATAAACAAATAAATAAATAAGGGGCAAAAAATGGTCAAGATAGAAACAGCAACAGCCATGATATACTGACTTTTAGTCCTAACATGGATTAAGCCTGATTCAAACACTGGATCCTACATGTCCCAAAATGCAACTCGACTGAGTCCTTTGTCTCGCTGCCTGGACAACACTTCAATGCATTCACTTTGCAACGCAGGCATTCTGTTATAAATTTATAGTTTCCCAGCCCAAGCTGAGATAACCTAGATGACATCACTATGACATCAGGGGGTTATTTTTTCAGGGCCAGAGAAGACATTATCCAGCTGTTTTCACTGGCTGAGTAGTCCTCCCAAAGTAGTGCCTCTTTAAAGAACGAAAGCCTATTACTGAAAAACCTGCAAAAACCTGACACAACAAGTGTGTGTGTACCTGTTGTGTGTCTGTCTGGCTGTCTTACCTCTCTAATAGTCATGTCGTCCTCCACATCTCCATCATCCTGTAGACAAGAAGCAACAGGAGAGCAGTCAGCACACAACACAAAGCTATTCTGTATTCACATTAAACACAGTCAAGTGACGAGACCAAACACGTGTTACACAAATACACGAGCGGTGATGGAACAGTAAACAAATGGTAGATAAACAATGTTGTCCAGTTGGTTATTATCTCAATAAACATTTATTTGTACTTTTCAAGTGCGCCCCCAACACTACATCTGTGCACAGAAGGTAAAACGACATATTGAAAACACATAATCACCCATGCAGCACATCATAAGTGTTATACAGCGCTGCCGTCTTGAGACAGATGGACAGAAATGGAATGAGTGACTAAAGGAGCGACTGCAGCACATTTAATGAGTGCGGGGGATGTGATGTATGAGATGTCAGAGCAGATGATCATTATAATGATGGATCTGCGGCGCACTCAGAGCTCACGGCTCGTAACTGACAGGCTGCCGACACCGTTTGAGAAGCTGGAGTCAAACTAGCAACCCTGAGCTGCGGAGAAGTGCTGAGAACGCTGGGTGATGGAAGCACACAGCTGAGTGTGTGTGAGCATTACCGCAGGGTGTATAAGCAGCTGTGTGTGTGTGTGTGTGTGTGTGTGTGTGTGTGTGTGTGTGTGTGTTATGGGCTGTGAAATACGATTTCAAAGTGTTTAGTCATGTGCTTGTGCACAGGTATTTACCTCCTCAGTGTTGAATGCAGAAGAACATGTGTGTGTGTTAGAGACAGAGAGAGAAAAACAGAAAGAGTGTGACCCAGGGGCCGATGGAAGCCCTGAGCTCATTTATCGTCATTGCTGTGGTGGCCGACCTATCGGTAACCCTAGCAACTGTTGCCGCGGCATAGGAAGAGGTGCCCTACTGTAGCTGTATGCAAGCAGAGGCCAGACGTGCCTGGAGTTGATGAGACGAAATAAAACAAACACACACGTACAGCACTTCATCTCTGCTGCCTCACTGCTCATTCTGCCTGTCACAAGGGCACTCTGAATGTCGCCACGACACACTGTTGTTCCAGGGGTAAAATGTAAACTAAAGAAAAGCAGGAGATAAAATCACTTTGGAGTGTGTGTGTGTGTGTGTGTGTGTGTGTGTGTGTGTGTGTGTGTGTGTGTGTGTGCGCAGGAGGAGGAGTTTTTTTTGAGACAGAGAAAGGTTGGACTGTGCATGCAAAATAGGTATTTTCAGAGAGATTAGCTGCTCTATTAAGAGAGCAAATCTCTGCTTCTGGATGCACGAGTTAGGCAGAAGTGTGTGCGTGTGTGTGTGCACGTGTTTGTGTGTACAGGAAGTTGGAGAGTAAACTTTGTCAGACTGCATGCTACTGACAGTGAAATCAGAGGAACTGTGTGGGCATATTCAAATGAGACTTGAACGACCGTGTGTGTGTGTGTGTGTATGTGTGTGTATGTGTGTGTATGTGTGTGTGTGCGTGTGTGTGTGTGCGCGTGCAGAGGCATGTGATAGGCAGAGAGACTCCAGAGTGCTGACAATAGGCTGATGAAGCTGTATTGCTTGCTATGCTGTTTCTGTGACCAGACAAAGATTAGAAAGGTCCGTTGTTCTTCCCGCCCTCCCTCCTTCCTCCCTCCTTCCTCCGGCAGCGATCCATCTTTGCCTCCATCCAGTGACCCGATCACCCAATCAGTGGCAACCATCCAAGACTAGGTCAGCAGGGAACATACACAATCTACCACCACAGACTGCTGTATCATACACACAGCTCTTTGATTGTGGAAATTCTGACTCCCCTGCACAACTCTACTCTTTATTCAGCCTACAGAAGATAGAAGGAGAGGTGGTAAGGCTTTCAGTACACCTGCTGAAGGTTTAGCGTCTTTCTCTTCTAATCTAAATGCAAAATCTGCCTCTGAGTCAAAGGATCAGTTCATTCAAATCACAAAAAAAATATTTTGTCAATGACCCCTAGTGATATTTTAGCAATGAAGAAAGTTTCCTTTTTTTGTTGCCAGGTTTTGAGCTATATCTCTGCAAATTCTGCTGCCACCCTAATTTACTGGAAGTGAACAGAACTTTCATCAACAAAGTGGGATTTCTTCTTGGATAGCATTCACAAGTGCAGATGACAGCAGGGACTCCAAAGGCTTGTTTCAGTCTTCGTCTATAAATCAAAGCTGCGTATTTCTGCACAGGCTCCGTCAACGTGGCCGAACAGAGTTTTACCTGTGCTGAACAAAGTATTTAAAAATGGCTTCTGAAAAAAAAAAAACAACAACTCAAAAGCAACGTTCTGGTTACTCAAGAAGGTACTGCAGGGGCCTCTTTGTGGACTGTTTGTTCTTAATTCCTCTTCTCCACTGTAACATGCTGCTGGGACAACTCATTTCAACTCGAATGGTCCTGTAATGTAAAGCCTGAATTGATGTGAGTCCAACTCATGAACTGGTCGGCTGGTATTACAGGAATAACACCACTACGTCACTTTATGACAAGTGAATTGTGAAAAAATGTCATTAAATAAAGATGCTCTCAGCACGAACAGAATATTATTGACTAACTATTACTGATGAGGCTGAGATGCTCTGCGGCGCCTGTTTAGACATAGGCGGACTCCCTGAAGTTGACATCAGCATCATTATCATTAGGACCTGACACTCTATCCTCTGCATAGCCGTTTCACTGGATGAACGGATGACAGAGACTCTATCAAGTTTATCTCTCGTGCTAAATATAGTAATGTCTGTTGTTTCTCTAACTGCTGCCTGTACCACACACTGAATGGTGCAATGGGGAAACATTGCAACAATAATTATTTATCACTAATGTGCAGGCAATTAGCTGCTGATTTCCTTGCCGCTGATGTTCACTTTGCTCATTGCCTTAAAATGTTATTACTGCCGTATCTGTGCGTCTGATTAGATTACAGAAACTTTAACACGATTGTGAAATAACATCATTAATGACTTTGTCCAAATTACAGAGTTGTGAGCAATAATGGTGTTGTTGCAACAGCTTTGAGGAAAGTTGTGAAATGGTGGGTAGTTCATCTTAAAGGTCCACCATGCTGTGATAGCGGCCAGTGGCGTGTCCTCAGCGGGGCCTGCGGTGGGACTGGCCACCCCTGAAACCTGGTTAGCCTACTTTTAGAAGTCAAATTTCTTTTTGAGGACTTAAAGAATAAAGAGTGTGAGTCTGTGAGTGTGTGTGCGCTTATTGTTCACTGGCTGCACCTCAGAAACACGAGTGATTGAGTGTCACCAAACCACCAAAAACCCAAACTTTTTAATATTCTAAGTCTTTACTCTCAAACCTGCAACACCTTCGTCACCCTGAAACTATTTAATATTGAGCAACAAATCAACTCACCCTCAAAACAAATTGCAGTCAGTATGCACCACTCTTCTTCTGCAGATAAGTTCACTCTCTCCTGCGTATCTCTCTCTCTCTGTTGTCTGAAATTATTCAGGAAATGAAAACTTCATCCTGTCCTCTGAATGTTCGTCCTCGCTGATACCTGAGGGACGAGTTTAATGGAGCCAGTGTCTTTGTTCTACAACTTAAAACCTGCTTTCATTGAACCTGCTTTGACGGTGCTCACACTTGACCCACATGCTTTTCATAATGAACATCGCATTTCAAAATTCCCTTCTCTTGCTGTATGGAAAAGTGTCCTATACTGGAATCTGTTCCACATCATTGCAACACCGAGACCTTTAATCTTCTAGCCAGTTGTTGAAACCCATCATTACTTGTCCTCTTAGAGGTAAGCATGGTATTTCCTATAGTAAAATAGGCCCTTAGTACATTTTTTAGTGCAGGATCTTTTGTGTTGGCTTTGAGGACTACACATTTGCTTTGCTTCGCCCTTTTTAGATCACCACCTGACCAATGGTGACAAAAGAGAATTGGGTCCCCGGGCGCCGCTGTCGGCTGGCAGCCCACCGCTCCTGGTCTGCCGCAGAGGAAGGACTTGCTGGGATGGATTCACAAATGCATGGCGTGTGCAGTTCCCCCCCTGTAACTCTGTGTGACTTATGACTAATAAAGGGATGTCTTTCTTTCTTTAAATGTTGCCTTTGGTTCATCTCATCTGGATTAAGGTGTACCAGTTATTTGTTAATCCATCAGTAAGTTCATGTGTCCATGTCAAGTTCTTAGTAACTACACGCTACGGTATTTTCAAACTAGTGATTTAACAACTTAAACAAATACATTAAATAAATCTGGTTGTGCCTTTAAAAATTAACAAGGTCTTAGCTTGAAAGACTTTAGTGATGTGTGAATCAGTTGATAGGACGCTGCTGTACGGCTGTCCAATCAAAACCAATCAACTATGTAAAAAGGGAATCATAGTAGCATCACAAACTGTAACATAACTCTCAAAAATAAGTTTCAGGAGGCAAGCAATATTTGAAATCAGAAATATTGCTATGATTCTGCTCACCTAACTTGGTAATTTAGACAAAAATTAATTGGCATGTTTTGTAATTTGACTTAAATGATGATATTTTTTCATATTGGAATTAAAATCTTACAGTTTTTCCATCATTATCAAACAGCATTTTGATCATATGTTATGGAAATTGAATCTGTTGGTTCTGCCAGGTGTGAATATTTAGTAACAACTAATCGTAGGAACTAGCCTGAGTGGTGCGATCCATGATTAAGTAATGTGTTTAAATTTACTACCAGCTGGTGAAAATCCAAAACATCAACTTCCATTTTTATGCTGACGACACTGCAGCATATTGGAGCTGCATTCTGAACAATGAAAGAAAGCCACTGCACTTCCTCCTCGACTGCACATTAGCCATTTCTAGCAGAATGTAGTGCAGCTTTGTGCAGCTGGATGCTAAATACACTGAAATGTGTGTAATTGGCTTCGGCAGTTGGAGGCTCCAGATGTCACAACAACTTAGCTCATTATCTCCCTGCATCACTGGTAATTGAGAAATTCTGCAGCTATTTTTCCCAATAATGTGGAATAAACAACAAAAAGGTTGTGCAATCCTGTGTTTTTCAGCTCCGGAAAACTGCAAATATCAACTCATTTCTCTCAAGTCATGTATTTATTCCTTTACATTCTGCTCAAAATGCAGCACAGACACACAGTCGTAACTGGCTCTTAGATTCGCTGTTCAGCCACGAAACTTGTTTATCATTTTCTGTGATAGCTGTCAAAGGTGGACAACTGACTGTATGCATATTCATTAAAATATATATTTATATATTCAACGGGTTCTTCACTTGTTTTGGTCCCTGGGTCTTGTTTTCTCTCAGTCTCACAGTAGGTGATACTGATGCAGTGGAGTGTGAACAGAAAAACAGCTTCTCAGAATCAAATTTAGGTACGGAAGCTGAGAGAGAGGGCTCAGTACACACATACACAAGCATAAGACTGGTAAGGCGATGAGCAAAGAGGACACATTTTCCTCTACAAACACTTCAATGCAACTTGTCTTTTCTCTGTCGCATCATGTGTGTCTGCGTGTTCCCCTGTAAGAGTGTATATACCAAGAAAGAAAGAATGGCACATACTCCCCAATGATCTACGGAAACAAAAGAAGAAAAAAAAAAAAGAAATAAAGGAGCAGAAGCGAGGTGCCAAGCCCACAAGCCATCATAAATAAAGCATGGAAGCATTACGAAGACGCAAGAGTGAGGGAAAAATAATGAGAAAAACAGCCAGGAGAGACTGGGAGGCTGGGCGGCATCATTTCTCTGAAACAGACTACTGATGTCATTTACCCTCCATCAATATTTCACAGCTCTGGATGGACACAGACGCAGGGATTGGAGGGGGGAGGTGGACAGATGACAGAGACACAAAAAGGGGAGGAGGGCTTTGGAAAAGTGGTAAAGATGAAGGAAGAGCACATCTGCATCTCTGCAGAGATTAATCCAGATACAGTAACAGAGAAGAACCGTGAGAGTGGAGCGGGGGGCGCAAGTAATGACTTGATTTCTCTTCTGCCGCGGGGGTGTAACTCAGAAGTCTTGGGAAAAAATTGGTTTTTCTATACTCCTGCTCAAGCCCACAGAGCCTTGACGGATTCATAGCAACGCTGCAATCAGCCTCACACTCTGCCACGTGCACTTATACACTGCTGAATGTTAATAACTGCTGCTGACGGGGGAACCAAGCCCACACTCTTACTGTACTGTAAATGCACACACACACACACACACACACACACACACACACACACACACACACACACACACACACACACACACACACACACACACACACAAAGTGCTACAGGGGTTCATTACCAATTAGTTCACTGCAAGGCAATAATGACTAACATGCTTCCAGGCCCACTTAACACATCCAAAATTTCCTGGAGCTAATAATGAACCATCTGTCTCAGCACTGACCATACAATATGCTCCTCATGGGTGCACTTAACATATCACTATACTTTATTAAATCATCAAAGCAGTGGCAGATAGGGGCCATTGCAAACTTGACTGGTGGCCACCAATTAATTGTGAATGCTATAAAAATGTATAGGTAGGGCATAAACTCACACACAACCATCAAGAGGGTGGTATCTTTAATAGCCTTTCACATATTTGTCACCTGAGCTTAGCTAGTAATTTCTAAATTATGGCTATGACTTACGGTGCATGCTACCGCAGCCCACAGTGACAAACTCAAGGCACACATTTATCTGTCACCCCAGGAAATTAAAGGTTTCTACAGAGGGTGGTCTTGATTGTGTAACTGTTTACTCAGGGATAAAAAGTGCTGAAATGTAACCGAGGGTTAGAAAATATGTAACGAGAGCTTTCATATTGTGTTTTTAGGAGGTACACTTGTTGCCAGTGTGTTAATGTAAAATATTTCATGTACAGGTTAATAAAGTAAGGTAAGGGGATGAAGGCATGAGTGACACATGAGTGACTGCAATAAAGTTTGATGCAGATATCAGTATCACTAACACAGTATATGGCTATTTCAGACATGTCAGCCTTCAATATGTGGTATATTCACACTTAGAAAATATCTGTTTTTCCTCAGATTTACTGACTGACCAAAGACCAGTAAGTATCTTGGAAGAGAACTAAAATGTTACATTAACACTGATTAGTGAACAGGGCTGTTTTTAAACTTTGGATTGGATTCTGAAATCCTCATTAAATACTACATATGCGACTGCACCTCTTTCTGTCACTGCATTTCATTTTCCTTTCTGACTAAATGTACTCTCATTAAGACTGACCACGGCAGCCTACACCATTTCTAACAGACAGAAGGCAGTAAAAGTTGCAGAAAAGCAGGATGGATCACTGGATGAACTCTGTCTGTTGAAAGGTGTTTGGTCACTTGCAGGGCAGTTGTTACCGCTGGATTAGAGGATTAAGAGCTCAAATAACCTTTACAATTGTTAGAATTCACCATGTAAAATTAGTCATGTGTGAATAGGGCTGTATTTTGTTGGGGGTGCCAAGAAACCCGCCACAGGGCTCTTAGGTGTCTCTGAACCCCAGCTCTATGGTACCTGCAAACTAATAGGCTTAATAAAACACGTCCTTCCCTGGAATAAGGCAGCATGCTGTGGTGAATCAATAATGAGATGCTTTATGCATTTTGAATTCCACTCAAATGACAACTGCGGTATAATAGTTACGGCTTTGGAAAGTTTTGAAAATCCTGACCTTTAATGCAGCAACTGATCAGGACAATCAACGAGTTTCTTAAGTGACAGAGAGCAAACGTGATGTGTTCTTGCGTAGACATTGCCTCAAACACAGACAGACCATGTAATGAGGGCAGAAAAGTGTGAAACTTTTGTTTTGATTAACCTTTTTCATTACTACAGTTGAAGAAATGCGTTTCGTCATTCACCTCAAAGCAAAGTTCCTCCGGTTTAACACAGTCTTTGTGGTCTTTGTTGCCGCATAACTCAACAGGAGCACTGTGTTGTCATGGGGTGAAATATACGCCCGAGGGTTCGCATTTACCTCTCCAAATGAAAAAACACTCCCGGCGCCTCCTCTGTTCCTAATTCTGTACTTCTCTTTGAGTTCCACACGGCAAGTCTGACTTCTGCTGCGAGACAGCAGAAAAATAACGGCGTGTGATCTGAGAGCACAATCTTGTCAGTGTTTTTCCTTAATTAAAATTAAGACTTCACAGTGTAATCTATCAGCTGTATACCACGCCTTTACACGTGGGCCTTGGAGCAATACATGAAGAATGATCTAGCACCTCTCTGAGCTTGTGAATGATTGAAAATGTGCACTGACTTCAATAACTGTCACTGACATGTGGAACTAATGGAGCGCCTTAAGTTCCTGAAGTATAAATCATCAATAGTGCTAATAGAGCCACACTGGCACATTAACGACAAAGAATCTGGAGGAGGAATGGTGTGTTCTGGGCTCATATTTATATTCAACTGATGCCGCGAACAAAAACATTTCCATTAAGGTCTGTGGTTAGCATGCAGACCTCGCAACTTGGCTTTGGTAGATAAATCAATGAAGGTCGGCCATCACACTGGGCAGGAGCTTTTTCAGATCACTGTCTTTGAATTTCATGACTTTTACATTTTGCCCCCCTGGAAACCACCATGACGTTTCTGACTGTTAGCCAATCAAATTTAGAAAATTCAGTGTCATTTGCATGTACTCCGTGTGCACACATCACAGAGACAATGGAAAAAAGTGAGCAGTGTTGGAAGCTACATGGAATCTAAAACAAACCTTTAAATCAAGTTTTATAGTCAGAGAGCCGCCTACTTAATGGAGTTAATGTCTTGATAGCGTGATTTTGAAATTAGCTGACCACTACTGGGAAATGTAGTTGAACTAGCGGCTTCGCTACATGTAGTGTTGCTGCTCCCCAACAGTGGACACAAGTGGGCACAGACGGACACATTTCTGCTGCAGGCAGTACGAACTGAGGCAAAAACGCAAGAGCTGAAGATGTTTCAGCTTGAGCGATAACGGTTTGATTATCCCAGAGAAGAGGGATGGAAAGGAGCGAGACTGGTGCAAAACAACACAAACTACTTCCTGTTTTGGGACTAGTCAGTGTTTGAGCCATCGCATAGACTCACATGGACAAATGTGTGTAAAGTCTGTGAATTGGTTGTTTGGGGTGAAAGCTGATCTTGGATTGAAAGAGAAGAAATGTGGATAAGATGCTCACCCCAAAGAAACTCTTTAAGCTGGGCGGTGGCTCCTAGTGAACAGAATGACATTATATGTGATGAATGAAGAACAATCTCATGATGATTTGTAAACTTGGCGTCAGAAAAGATTCTGGATAAATCACTGATGCTGGCCAGAGGACGAAGACGCGTGAACGTATTGAGTCTGAATGCTTGATTATGTAATTCTTAATAGGGTTTGATTTTCAGAAATCGATGCCGTCTGATCATTTTTCATGCAACGCTGGATGTTCCTGTATCATGGAATCATTTTTCTCAATTCATAATCAGACTCTTGTTTATTGATTGACATGCATCGCTGCCGGAGCCTATGCGGTTGCTGGTAATTGGACAGCAGGCCCCGTCCCCGTTTGTGGTCATATTTTCCAATACCTTCTCATGCATCATCATTTCATCTGAGCTGGAACGCTGTCACTCAAATACCTGCCTGCTCCTAATGAAGAGATATGATACTCTATAGAGATATTTCACGCTGCATGCACAGAGGAACTCGTCCCCCCACTTGCCCCCTGCACACTCAACACATGGAATACCACAGTTTCTTTCAATTACAAAAAAATGCGATGGGACTTTGTGTCACTCCAGGAACAAGGCAAGGCCTGACCTGTGAGGCTGTCACTGATTGGACACCTCGGGTGACACAGCTGATGATGGACAGCACAACATGCTTAGTTGAACAGCCTCGTCCTTGTAGACCACTTGACCACAACTCAACCACATCTCAATTTTACAATGACAGGAATTTAACCATAATTCACCAAGTCAACGTCATGTTTTAGAAAAGCTAAATTTGAATCTTAATTTTTAATTCAGGTCTCCATGAGGCACTTCTAACACTGATTGACATAAGAGATTGAAAAAATATTCAAGGGCTGTATTACATAAAGGACACATCAAGAGTTTTGGGTCGTGACTAACAATTCTTATTTTTTTAAACTGTTCAAAATTCAGTGAAAAATTTAAAAATAAGTCACTATGAATTATATAATCATATGAATAAATAATCATGTAATCATGAAATTCTGCCCGTTTTTATGAAATTACATGTCATTCTGCTCATTTTCAGTATTTATTGCAGGTATTTCTATTTCACTGCAGCAGATTTCATTTCAAAATGTCCTTTTTTTATTTCCCAACAGGGCTTCTCCCAATGACGACTTTATTTCGTAACCAGAATAAAATGTAATACACTGAGTTTTACATGAAATAGAGTGGTCAATGAGAAAAGCACTGTTGAGGAATTAGAACAGACAAAAGAGGGAAATCTTGAAATAAAAACACTTGAAAGATTATGGAAAAGCAGCCTACAATAAATGAAAATGAGCAAGATGATATAACATTTAGAAAGTTTTAAAGTTGCAAAACTAAAAAAAAAAATCTGCCATAATGTTATGGCATCATATGTTCATGTAGCCATATGAACAGTTGTTTCATAATGTCTCATTGATTCATTAAGGAGGAAATAACAGCACACGTGTTTCACTTCCTGCTCTGGTCTGTTTCACCTGTGACCACACACAGCATAAGACTGGGCATGTGCACAGGTGTGCTTGTGTTTTTGTTTGTTTGTTTATTTGCTTTGTTTACCTGTAACCACACCCAACAGTGATGTCACAGTGTGCTGGAGTACACTTCTACATCACTGCATAATTGGTTATAATATTGCTTTAACAAGCGTTTTACACAAATCTCATCTAATCTAAATGAGCCACTGCACAGTAAAGAAGAAGTCCGCTAACAACATTTCAGGTACTGTATGTTAGAGCCTCAAACTTGGTTATTTCAAGTATGTTTCAGACATTTGTTTGTAGGAACCTGAGAAAATCCCATTGAAAGCTGATGCATGGCTGGTAGTGCTGTGAATTACTTTCTCCTACAGCGTCTTTTTCGATATTACCACTCTGGGAAGCTTAATTTGAGGAATTTGTAAATTCTACAAATAATGGCTTTAAGGTCCCAATTATGAAGGCGCATAATGAACTGCTGACATTGCCAATTGGCTGTAGCGGTATTTGAGTTGTCAAGTGCTCTCTGTGACCTCAACTGACCATTAGACCAATGAAAAGAGGTTAATCTGAATGGATCCTAGCCAATCACATAAGCAACTAGAGGCAGTGACAGGTCAGCAGGCTGGGTTACAGTTTGTACAAGGAGGAGGGAGTTCAACACTTTTTGGCACGATGACACAGACGGGCTTTGGCTGAGCCTGGCCCAGATCACAGTCCATCGGCATTTGGGATTAGCCCTGGAATGGAATGGCGGGGTGACGATCGGTTGATTGGCTGATGAACCTGTTGCCGGGCGGATTCCAGGCATTTAGGTAGCCCCGATCGGTGGCTCTTACCACGACGGATATCCGGACCCGTTTGGATGGCCTCCTGTGCTCAGGAGACGTGGGGCTCTCCACGTTGTTGTTTTTCTTCCAAGTGACCAGAGACAAGCACACAACATTAACAACAACCTCAACGGCAGTTTGCAAAAAAAATAAAAATAAAAAAATCCTTGCAACGCCATGACCAAACTACAATGCTGGGAAAAAACCATTAGCAGGAAGGTGCAGGAGTGAAGATTTTTCTTTAAAGACTTGCAGGATGCAAAGTGAAAAAGGTTTTATGTTGAGGCAGATACTCTCTCTGTATGTGTCTGTGCGTGTGCATGTGTGTGTGCGTGTGTGTTTTGTATATGTGTTTGTTTGTGTGGGAGGTACTGTACTGTGGAGCGTGAAGGACTGTATGCGAGAGATAGCATAGGACTGTGGGGGTGTACAGAATGTGTGAATGACAGGATGTGAGCCACTGTGCTTGTGTGTGAGTATGTGCGTGCCCGTGTGTGTGTGTGTGTGTGTAATGATGGTGTTGTTGCTGGGTGTATTCGAGGACAAGGCTGTCTCACCTCCAGGCCTTCTGTGTCTGGACTAGCGCAGAACAGGTTCTTCAAAGCAATGCTGGAATTATCCTGTGGGCCTGAAAGAAAGACAGAGGAAGGATTCAAAAACAGTGAAACAATCAGATCTCCTCTGTCTCCTTCTGTTCGACACTGTAATGATGTGACGCCTGTTTGCAGACGTTTCTGGTCCCATTTAAAGAGGCATTACAACAACTGCTGAACCATCTGCAGACATTCTGTCAGACCAAGATAGGACTAATAGAGACCAAGCAAATAATAGCCAAAGGAAACACATATCAACCACAGGACATGTGTAACTTCAATGAAACTGATAAAGACGCAAACTAAAGGCAGACTGAGTGACCACAGCCTGGCCATTGAGTCTGGGCTCAAACAGTGTGTGTTGTGCCAACAAGCTGAGGTAGACCGGTCAACACATCCTGCTTCACCTAAAGATGACTCACAGACTAAGTGTCTGACCCACTCTCAGAGCAAAACAAAACTCAATATTTACTGAGAAAAAAAACTGACATTGCCATACAGCAAAACTTGTCAGCCATAGCCAGAGGGGACACCCGGGGCAACACATGAAACTATGGACCTGTACTGAGCTCTACTGGCTCCTCTTCTTCTGCTGGCCATGAAATTTTATTCAGACATCTGTGATCCTCAGAGGATGAACCTAACCACAGTGATCACCTGACTTTTCCACTCGGTTGACATTTTTGCTTTTTTAGTGGACTACCTCAACAAGTATTGGAGGGATTGCCATGAAATGTGTGGGAGACGTTCATGTTCCCCTCAGGATGGCTGTAATAACTGTAATAAGCACCATCATTAGATCAAACTCTTAATTTGAGCAGTATTTTGGTTTCCGACTAAATACCCATACAACAAATGGCATTCCCATTAGCCTCAGCTGTTTTGTGTGTTTAGTTAATTAGCACATGATAGCATGTTAGTCTTGTGAGCATGTTAGCATGCTAACAGTAGCATTTAGCGCAAAGTACCGCAGCCTTGCAGATCCGCTAACATGACTGTAGACTCTTAATCGTGTTTTTACGTACTGAATTATATTTATGTCGTGACCCTTGTATAACCTGCTTTTGTGATACTGTACTTCATTTTCACATTATGCTCATTGCTATTATTACCATAACTATTCATTATTACTGAATGACACAAAATGACTTCGATTTTGACTGACTGAAAGGTTTGTGCTGCGTTGACAAAAAGTAGAGTTGGGCAAACAGATTATTTTTAGTCTTGTTTCAATTAAGACAGTCCTAAAATAGTGTTAATCATCCATGAGAGGCAGAGGGAGGGGGAGAGAGAGAGAGAGAGAGAGCGAGAGAGAGAGAGAGACTAGGGGGTGCTATTAGTGATATGAGAGTTTAGAAACTGAGAGGCCATTACAGACACTCCTTCCGGATCTATTAAACCTCCTGTTCTTTTCCTTTTTGATTGCCTCATCTGTCTAGTGTGTGGAAACTCTCTGTCTCTTGTGTGTGTGTGTGTGTGTGTGTGTGTGTGTGTCTGTGTGTTTCTTACTGGTGGGGATCTCAGTGGGTCGCTCCACCACAGAAGGTCTCTTCAATGCAGGTTTGAGAGGCTTCTGAGCAACTGGACGAACAGGACTGAAGGTTGATTCCTCAGTAGAGATCTGCAAGCACGCACACACACACACACACACACACACACACATACACACACACACACACACACACACACGCACACGCACACGCACACGCACACACACACACACACACACACACACACACACACACACACACACACACCACACACACACACACACGGATAAGAAACGGCCTCAACTCCCAGGCCTGCTTAAGAGCTCCATCATTTTTCTCCTTCTGCGGACTCATTAGACAAATGGATGTACTTCTTCGGAGTGATGAGACGGAGGCAAATCAAAAGGGAGAAACAGTAGGAAAGAAAAAAAACCCCAGAAGAAAAGAAACCAGCGGGAGTTGAGAGATAAAAGATGTGTTCTCGTGTTGTTCTTGATGTAAAATTTCAACACTTCAATGACTTCCCATGCTGGCATTTCCATGCCCTAAAAAATGTTTTTGCTGAGTTATGTTAATGTGTTTCTGAAGTGAGCGAACAATCTGGTTTCAACCATAAAATGTTTCACAGATCAAATGCTGCTGTGAAACTAGCAAGAAATATATTCAGCTGTAATTCTGTGAAGCTGCCCATTTGTAAATTAATTAATATTCCTGATATACTGGGCTGATATTAGCTTTTAATTTAATATTGCACATCAGCCATCTGGAGTTTCTTTTCCATGTTAAATTCAGTCAGTCTTCAGTTTTGTCTTTTCCGCAGTAATCCTTAATTTAAGAAAACGAGTACTTTCTTGAACAGTGGCGGGCGAGCCTGCATTAACGCGCAGACACACAAATAAATAATGAAATAAAGGTTGGTATAAATGCTGTTTGAGAGGATTCACCATGATAAAAAACAAAAAAACCAAACAGCTATCATCATATAGCAATGGGCTATCAGGAGGTTTAATACAAAGATATCTGCCAGCATTTAAAAAGCTTGCACTGCGGCAGGGCTTACGCGACCACAGGAAGCCATTCACAAGCACAGATGAAAGCAGCAGAGGAAGGAATGGACAAAGTGGGAGAAAAGAGGGGAAGGAGACAGGAAGTGAGAGAAACAAAGAAAAAAAGGCAGAGAAGGTAAACGTGTGTCACACACACTGCGTCTTCCCACCCACACATCCATGCCTGAGGGCCCTCTGCTCAGCCACTCACAGCACACTGATGAAAGCCAAATGAAGACAGAAAACTAGAATTACGGCCTCACAGTTACATGCTTCTGCCAGTTAGTCAAGTTACAGTTTACATCCTCATGTCATATCCTCCTGAGACCCAGCCTATTCATTTGTGTCCTCTGTAGTGGACATTTGGTTTTGGTCTATATCTTTTGACTCATTTGAGCTACCCTACTAAGTCCTGGTGTGCTCAGTAGAGGACATCCTGGCCTTTCCAATGATATCTCATGTAATTGGGTGGGATGAGGGGAACTTTGTTTTCATGCTGAGACAAAGTGGAGACTGCAGCAAAACGCAAATGCCAGGAAAAGAGAAAAGATAAGTCAAATATTGTTAAGATATTGTTTTTTAACTATGGTAATCATATATTTTCTTGTTTATGAACCTGCCAGGAATCATAAATTGGAATCAGAGTTCAGTTCAACTTTTTGTTAAAATAAATAATAGCAACTTTATGAATGTTTAATAATGTCAATTTTGCTCAGTAGTTCAGCAAAAGATACAGGCCAAATGTTCAGTTTCATTTAAAAATGGACTGATACTCTTGTTTTCTTGTCAGCCTATTATGATTTCATTGTGTTATGGAAAATCGCTCTGTTGTCCAGTGGACAGTGTTGTACAGTGGACATGCTGTAAAATGTATTACTATATTTTTAGAAAATTCTAACATGTGAGCTGTTGTTTTAGCTCCAAAGAGGCAGGAAATCACAAAAAATAATAAATTGAAAGATACTTTTTGGTCCTTGGTGAGGAAAAATATATGACATGAGGAACATAATAAAAATATTAAGTGTATTTTGTGAAGAACTGGAAGTTATCACTATACATATGACTATATATCCTCTGTTATCATGTTCAGGAGAATGGGATGTCCAGTATGTACGTGAGGACAAGCCAAAAACATGCTGTTGCTAAGAAGATCCAACTGCACTTCACCAGGCTACGTAATTATGCAACAGCGGATGTCGAATGGTGCGTTGCTTGAAATGTTGCTGCTGCAAGGAATTTTGGGATGGTATTATATTTTTTCCTTTTGTAAAGGGTTGTTCAGTGTAACCTAAATTTGTTGCATACATTAATGTCTCCTCAAGGATGAACTCTCTACTCTGATGTCTCCTTCATTCCTTTCCAGGGTCTGTCACTGAGCAGCGGCTCACTCATTCTTTGGAGGCGAACCATTAAATTAGCAAAATAAAATTAGCAAAATGAGAGAGTCACAGTGACTGTACTAATTAAGCTAACGCTGCAGCTCTGTTTTTCTTTGCCCTTTGAAGCAGAAGCATCTAATCTTAAATGGATTTCTTCCTGTGGCTTTGCGAATACAATGTCAAGAAACTGGAAAGCTTCGAATGTCTGGAAACATCTTTGCCAGAACACTTCTTGAAGCTAATAAGCTTGCTAACACAGCCAATGTTTCACGTTGCACTATAAACAATGTGTGAACTGATGATGAAGCCCAAATGTCGCCTCTCTCCACTTGCAGTGACCTCTGACCTGAAAGCGGACCTCCTGACTGACCCGCTGGCTGCCATCCTCGCTGTCCGGGTTTGACACGACCGACAGGCGTTTCTTCTCCGCCACAGCTCGTTCCCTGATGTACTCTAGCCGTCTGGGGCGACCGAGCTGCTGCGAGAGCAGCGACTGGAGCTGGGCACGCTCAATGGAACCCAACAGGATCATGGACTCTGGGAGGGGAGATACAGACAGTCAGAGGAGGCAGAAGAAAGTGAAAGGGAATGGAAGGGATGGAGAGCAGTTGGAAGAGATAAATAAGCAGAAAAATAAGGCAAGGGATGTGAGAAGAAGAAAGGAGAAACAGAAGGAAACAGAGGATGAGAAGAGGCAGCAGAAGTGAGCAGACTGCAGGAGATTCCAAACACATGTTGCAGCACTGCAGAGAGTTCAGCTCAGTTACATAACAAGAGCCCACAATGCAGTCAATGTGTATCAAGTAGCATGTGTGTGTGTGTGTGTGTGTGTGTGTGTGTGTGTGTGTGCGTGTGTGTGGGTGGTGGCAGCTTGCTTGCTTTAAGTAATTGCCTTTGTGACAGTACGTGCTGATTATGTATTTGGTTAAATGCCGCAGCTAATTGTTCCTGCACGATTGCATAATTGAGACAGTGTTGGAATACCAAAATTGCACTTCAGTGAGCAAACTGTGCCCTTGCAAGATTGTCAATCAATCAGTCTCCTTAATGAGCATGCCACCGAGGCTGCTGGAATTTGTTTTTGATACTGACAGGAAGTGATGCTCAGTCTAACAGCATCATCGTTGTCTTCACCTGGTTTAGTGGGGACTTAGGACAATACACTTAATTTACTTCCTCTTATTGGAACACATGAAAGCTGCAGCTCAGAGAGTATTTAAGCTGTCAGTCAAGGAATAAGTTCTTTTAACTAACTAACTAACTAATACTTTTAACTTCAAATACCGGACGAAAGTCGGTATTGCAAATGATAAGCTTGATAAAAAGGCAGGGGGGGCTGTTTCCCCCAGTTGGTTCAGTGTATCCACTACTTTGATTTAATCAAGAACGGTGACAGGGGTCAGCACTGTTTGTTGTCTCTGGGTCCTTCACATTTACAAACTGCTGAAGGTAAGATTCGAGTCCCAGAGGTCTTACATGAAGTATCTGTGGCTGGACTTTTGACTTTCTGCTCATCACACATCAAGCAATAAAACTGTATATTGTCAGCTTTTGTGGAGTGAAGTGAAGCATTTGGTTTGAACTTTATTTCAGGGTTAAAGCTGCATGGTTAGATATTTTGTGTCACCTTGGGGCAGCAGAACGAGCTGGAACACACCAACATACCACAGTATTCAAACAGCCAGCAGACACAGCGGTGTCATTAGCATAACTTTGGAGTAGTGTTTTGGACCACCTGGCAATCATAAGTCCAATATTTATTTAGCTTTGTTTTGGCCTGCACCGACTCCAGAGGGAACTGTCTGCTTGTTGAGCTGCTGATTGCTCCGCTATGTTCAACAGGTGTTCTGCCGTTTGGTCCTGGGCAGGCAGTGTACAGCGCATTTATCAGAACTTTTCACTGACAACTCCCTGTGGCTGGAGATTAGTTGTTTCTTCTACGCATAATTTAATCTGTTGTTGTGTAAATATATTGATTAATGCAGTTTTAGCGCATCCATAAAATGAAAAAAGTTTTAAATTCTAGTTCACTTACAGTCACACTTTTCCCATGTGGGAATATCTCATTAGCTCAGGCATCCATTAAAAACCTCCTTTACTCCAAACCTGATTAAACACTTAATGCTGAATAGAAAATAAGCATAATAACAATCACAAACACTTCAAAAACCATTTGATGATGAAATTATTTCAGTCTAGATATGTGCACATTTATTTACTTCCATGTGCATGCTGCCTTTGTGTCTCTGTGCACTCATTGCTTTGACATCAGACCTTGCACACAGCAGTCTCTGTTTATAAATCAATACAGTGGAACGTATGCAGATCCTTGTAAGGAAAGGTTAGCGTAGCGATGAGCAAGCATTAGGCATTAGTCATGTCGGAAATTAGTGTATATGTATGGCATATATTAGATGATGTAATGTGAGTGAAACTAATACAGTCCAACAGGAGAGAGTGTAGTGAGTTACTGTAAGTACTACAATATACAGTTATTACAAATAATTAGTCATACTTCTCCCTCTGTCCAGTGTGTGTGTGTGTGTGTGTGTGTGTGTGTGTGTGTGTGTTTGTGTGTTTGTATCCTACCGGCTGATTCCACTAGTGCCAGAGTCTTGAGGTGGCCCGTCAGCAGGACATTATGCAGGTCTCTGTAGCAGCAATTGAGTGTGATGTATCGCACATCACGCACCATGATGTCCTCCACACGAATATTATACTTCCTGAGAGGAGAAAAGGGGAAATCAAACGTGACGAGGAGGAAGATGAGAGGAATTTATCAAATGTGTTAAGCGATAAGGGATATGGGTAAGTTCAGGAAAGAAGGTGAGAAGAAGAAGATGGATCCATTGAAGAATTACAAAACATTCCCCTGAATAATCTGAACATATACCCTTCTGGCTTTTTATATTGACTGTTATGCTTTAGTGATCCTTTTCTTGATGACTTATCAAGCCGCTGAAGTCACTGAACTGTAATTTCAGCTTGTTCGGCGCAGGTTTCATAAAAATGTTGCTCTGCACGGATCTATAACCGCTCTCCTCCACAGCCGCCGCTGACAGCGCATCCTTGCCTCAGCTGACTGGTCAATCCAATAACACGCTACACTGTCGACACGTCATGCCGACGTTAGCGACAGCGACGGCACGGCTATGTGTACAGTAGGGGGAAGTGGGTGACACTGTGTGAGCAGAACTTGTCTCAGCAGAATTGGACGCCCCAGTACACCGGTCATAAACACTCAGCCTTCCCTTCCTGCCTGTGCTTGCCAAACCTGCAAAACACGACACACAGCCACTCAATGGTTTCCACTGCCAACTGCGTAGCTGTGCCAGGACGCAGGCTCCGGCCAAGCCTCCGCTCCTTGTTGTGGTGACAACTCAATACACTGACCTCTCTTGAAATACAAAGTTAATGTGATGGTCAGCCTCCGCCACATCTCCACTTCAATACATCATAGCACAAAGTTGGTCTGGCATCCCCATTAAGAAAAAAGGCTTGTATCCAGCACCAGGAAATGGCACCAATAGAATTCTGTGCTTCAACAAAGCCGAGAGAAAAGCTCTCTGTAGGTCCTTCTGTTCAGCTGATGCTGAAAGTCTTACTCACTACATGCCCCTCCACCACCTAAATACACCCCGAGGGTATGCTTGAAACAACTAGTTCATACGACATAGCCTCACACCACCTCTGAGGGCAAAAGTGTTTCTACCTGTTCTGATTGGTCACATTCATAGGAGGGCTGAGTGAGGCATGAAAATCATAAGAATGGGGACAAAGGCACGCGCTTTTCTCCTGACCAGTATTCATGATGGGGTACTCTTGTACATATGACAAGTGAGAAAGCTTGCATAAGCAGCTCCAATCTGGTGCATATTGTTCATTTTCACAGCTGCACACTTGGACAATCACTAAATGAAGCGGTCATGCTTGTCAGATTGTTGATTTCAGTTACAAAAACTGTTAGACACAGTCCCTCTGCTTTCATTGTCACAAAGTTGTGAGGGGAAGGGGTTTAATTTGCTGCTCAATGAGGCAACAAGCACTTTGTTTGAAGAACATAGACTTCACTTTCCAGCATACTAAGTAACAGGCACGCTACTTCCTGCATTGTCGTGAGACGCAGGACAAGAGGTGTAGAATTATCAAACATCGGTGTATTACTGAGGGATGCTGCCAAAAGCGTTGGGTTTATTTGTGTAGGTTTTCAGATATTTGCCTCCAACTCAATTCAGGGGAGGTTTCTGGAAAGACATCTTGCTGGTGTGAGCACCACAAATGAAACTCCATTTGACTGTAATGGGGGCTGTAAGAAATCTCACAGGATGAGGCAAACACTTTGGTTAACTTCGGTAAACAAAAGTGTCTGCAGAGCTAGCTACCACGACAGGTAAGACAGAAAATCTGTGCATATTAATATTAATATTGGTATTTAGGTAAACCGCCCCTTGAAAATGGTAACATGCAAACCAATCCAGACCCTATTCTGAATTTGGCCTCCATCTTTGGTCCAGAGTGCTCACTGCTGCTATTCGTGCTGATCACCTGTCAATCAAACACTGAAGTCTTCTTTTAATTGAATTTTCAGCTGATCAAATTTGGACTTTCGTACCTTCTGCACTTTGTTTTCTTTTTGAAGTCATGGTGGCTGGCATCGCTCAAACAGACTCCCCAGCTCTTTTCCTGTTTTATCTAAACAAGCCCCAAATGGAAAACACATCACTTGCTGAGCATCAGAGGATAATTTACTCCATGACGGATCGACCAAACGCCTACTGGTATCAAATAGATTTAATGACTGGATAAAGACTGTATTACTACATTTTGAAAAGTACATAAATATATATGCAAAAAGAACTTTTGAAAAAAACAAAAACATCACCCTTGACGAAAGCTCTCTTTCCCTGATGCGCTGGCAGCCTCTTTTAATTTGCTAGTGGATCTGAGAGAATAACGTAATGCAAGCCTCTGAACTGGCCACAACCGCTGCCAAGACTAATTTCCCTCGGGATATCAAAGGCAGTTGATGAAATCTGATTGGTTTCCTCTTAATTGAACCTTCCTCCCTGCACGACTCGGCAATACATCTGATCAGTTTGAGCTATCTTGCTTTAAGCCTGAGCTTATGGATTTGATCCAACATAAACAGACTTATAGAGTTAGAAATCCAGGCTTAAAGATCATCCATATTGTCCAGAGTCGAGTAGAGAGGCTCTGGGTGTTGATGTGTGTTTGCCAGTTGATGTGTGTGTAGGGGGGAGGTGTGGAAGCCAATAAAAGGACGCCTGTAATGATCCGGAGAAAATATGATCATCTCCCGTGGCTTTGCTCCCTGTGAGGTGGACCAAGGACAATTCAACAAACTATAATTGGCCTTTTTGAAATGCTCAGAAACACAAGAGTGACAGATAGAAAACAAATAGCACACACACACAAGTGATGTTATGCAATTGTTCCCACACTTTTCTTTGAAACGCCACTCCAACACTGAGAATGGATCCATCAAGAGAGAAGACGAGAAACTGATCTGAATAAAGGAGGGAGAGAAGAGGTGGACAAGGTTTCATCTGTGCTACAGGGTCTGATTAGACAGAGGGAGTGGGTAACTGCATGCCTGGAGTGGAAATATATATGTGATCTGTGTGTGTGTGTGTGTGTGTGTGTGTGTGTGTTCATATCTGCAAAAGCTATACTCAAATCCAAGATAAGAAATCCAATTCTCTCAATGTGCTTGTGGGTGTGTGAGCAAATTTACATGCTATGGCATGTGTGTGTGTGTGTGTGTGTGTGTGGGTGTGAGATGGATAATTTCCAGTGAGTGGAAAACACATTCAGCTTGACGGGGGCGAAGCTACCTACAGTGCCCCCCCCCCCCCCCCCCCCCCCAGCCGTCTCCTCGCTGAGGCAGAAAGTGGTTAAAAAAAGTGAATGAAGGATGGAAGTAGGAGCTTTCTGCACAGCGACTCAAGTTCATAGTATGTGTGTTATTAAATATAGATGATTCAAGGAGATTACATTTGTGCGTAGGTGTTTGTGCGTTCAGTCCACACACACACACACACACACACACACACACACACACACACACACACACGATAAAGAGGAGATTCTTGACAGTTTCTCATTTTCATGCCTCGGCGACTTTTAACATTTGGAAACATATGTCATTATGTCTGGATAATTTCTTTTGATGACAGATGATCGTGTCATGATTTATTTTCACTTTGCATGCCTGCACACACACTCAAACACACAAACACACATACACACACACACACACACACACACACACACACACACACACACGAGGCTTTCTGACGAGGTTTCTCAATCATATTTCTGCCTGGGCAACTTTTGTCATTTATAAACTTTGCATGTATCATTAAGTACAAATGATTTGATTGTGTGCTGATAATTGATGATCGTCTGATGTTGACTGTGCATGTACACGCATCAACACACTGGAGATTTCTCATGTTTTACTGACGACATTTCAAATTCAGTTCAGTTGAATTTGTTAAGGCCTCAATCATTAAAATTTTACAAAGTTGAACAGATCTGCAGAGAAAAACTTTTGGGAAAGGTAAAGGATAAATCTTAATAAATAAATAAATAAATCTTATTTTTGTGTTTCATCAGTTGTGATCATGTTGAACTCAACTGTGATCTGGAAACATGGCGACATAGCTAAAACAAACTCTATTTCCAGGTTGTACACAAGTCAACAGTTTCGCCAGATGGTCTCAAATGCTTTCTTTGGAGATTAACCAGGATGCACCAATGCGTGCATATTGTCCAAAATTATTCCTCCCTACACATCTGTGTGCTACATGTGGTACTATAGGTCAGTGTGCAAAATACCCTCTGACAATTGGGGGTTGCTTTGCTGTGCACAGTTCTCCTGAAACAGAGCACCAGCTACACATTCCAAGTGGCAACAAAACTACACAAGTATTCATCCTTTACGTGTCAAAAAAGCTGTAAAACATTTCCAAAAGTTTAAAAGACAACTCCAAGTACATTGATTGAACATTGTTCTTCTACAACACTGTTGGTTCACAATGGCCAATTTTCAAAAGATCAACATCAGTGCAGCAGAACCAGAGAACCGTCTTTTTGATTCCACACATTCTTCTTTCTTGTCAAAACCTGCTGCCTACATTACCCACAATGCAACTCAATCGGCGACAGATTTCTTCCAGACTTGAAATCATCAGCCCAAACTGGCACAAAGTGACATGACTTGAGGCAGATTTGATGCCGCTCCCTCTGGAGAAGATTTATACAACGTTTTCCACACATGCAGCAGAACTCTCCAACACCTGGAAACAGACTTTCCCTTTAACAATGTAATGAACAATGTAGCTTCAGTTTGCATATCCATGACACAGCTCACTGCCAGAATGAGTCTGTTAACACAATTATCTCTAATTCAGTTTGAGACCTGACTCGAACTTTTAAAACAGCCAAGAGCAGTGATCACATCAGTATTCACACACGCTCAGAGCTGGCGTCTGGGCCGTATAGGGTACTGCAGGAGCGAACGAGGTCTAGGGGAAATAAATAAATGATACAAATAGAAGTGGAGCGATATGGACAGATTGCTGAGGAAAAGCATGTGTTTCAACGCATCCTGTTCACTGCCACAATCTGTTTGTGCCTGCCCAGACCAACTTGTTGGCAGAGACGCACACTCAGACCTCTCCAAAAATGTGCACTTCAAGCTCACCATGGTTATCTTCACTAATGCTGTAAACATGAGGACATGGAACCAAGATGAGTGAGACAGTTTGGAGCATAAGTGTCGACTGGCATGTTCTTGATCTGATCATTGTCAGTGCCATATCTGCGCTGCTGCTCACTTATTAGCATTTTAGCATGCAAATAACCTTTACTATATGGATAAATATTACTTAATAAATAATAAGATAAATTTCCGAGACCCCCAAAATTGGATTATGAGCTTTCAGGCAGTTTGAGGTGTTAATAAGGACCTCCTAAGACATATTTCACACACTGCGGTCGAACAAGCAAATCAGTCTACGAACTGATGGATGTTTGGGGAATAAGTTTGTCTTTGTTTTGACTTCAAAAATAAATTTGGTCTAATTGGGGATTTGTTTAACCCTTAAATGCATACCTCAGTTCTTTAGTGACCCAGAACTACAGTATATTCCATCCTGTCTTATTCCTTCATTTCACTCAGTTAAGCAATCAACTCCCTGATATTCCTTAAACTATTTGCTTTAACAATATGCTGGAGTCAAAATGTCAAAAGTGGTTTTCAGACGAAAGTCTTTGGTTGGTTTCCAGAAACAAAACCATTTCAGCAGAGGAACTCTCCCAGAAACACTGGAGATGGCACATTTGTTCATCCACGCTAGACCACAACACAACCGTGTTGCACTGATCACAAGACTGTGATTTGTGATTGCTGTACTGACTAATTTGGTTTGGTAGGTGCCAGTCTATGAGAGGTGTACACTATGTGTAAGATAGTACAGCAAAATATATGTACAAATGTTCCTTTTTTCAATATTTTTCTTAATAATACCATGCTGCAGAAAATAAGATTTCCATATCCTTTTTGATTATACAGCAG
Organism: Chaetodon trifascialis; assembly: GCF_039877785.1. Lineage (NCBI taxonomy): Eukaryota > Metazoa > Chordata > Actinopteri > Chaetodontiformes > Chaetodontidae > Chaetodon > Chaetodon trifascialis. The sequence goes on along the minus strand of NC_092064.1, from coordinate 6,408,919 downwards.
ATACAGAGAAAGGCAATAAGACAGAGGGTGAATACCGGTGCTGCAGCAATGGACAGTATGAGAAAACTAATGTGTTAAAGCACGTAAAGATTTTCTAGTAGACACACAAATGCAGGAGTATAAATCTGAAAAAGAGCATAATATGGGACCTTAATCTGTGTAACATAAATGCAGAGTTGCTAAAGACTCAAGATAAGAAGGGATAGTTGTTACGATATTTTTGGCTTAACTGATACAACAGATTGCTCAACATATGAAAATGAGATGCAAGTTGCAGTAAAAATGGATTATCCTTTAAATCACTCAGCTTGACTTTGGGAGCTCATGTGGTTGGTCCACAGCATGTTATGTGTCTGTTTCACTTTACTGTATCATCAGCAAAGAGACAATATGCACAGCTCTCTTGTCTTCCTTCATTCAGACACACACAGACAGGACAGGAGAGTGAGGATGGGATGGTGAGGTCATAAGGTCACAGCAGATAATAAGGAGAGACAGGGGAGGAGAGAGTGGCAGAGTTAGAGTGAGAGAGGAATAGATAACTAAGAGATGGATAGTGTGGGTCAACTGACGCTGTGATGCAGAAGGTGAAGGATTCAAGTAGGAGACAGAGACGAAACTCTTCAGGGGATGGTCTCAGAAAATGAACAGATGGAGGAGAAAATAAAATTTTCCCTCATTACTCCCAATTTGTGGATGATGCATCCAAACTATTATCTCCACCTAATGATTTGCCAACATCTATAACAATAATTGTCACTGAACAATTAAATGAAAGTGCTTCTGTGTGGTTTCACCGAGGTCGGAGGACACCAAGCAGCTGGTAATCCCATTCGGCATTGTGTTGTTGATATAAATTATTAATGAGGGTGAAAGCAATTAAAAGCCATGCAACACTGAGCCATTGAGCCAGGCACCTCCACCATTGTTTGTCTTTTTAGAAAGCAAATTCCTCTCTGAGATTCCAAGTGTGCCCCGAGAGTATGTAGGTGTGCTATTTAGAGTTCAGACCGCCAAATTAAAAGCAATATTTAAACCATTAAGACTCGCTGTGCACCCAGCTTCACTCATTATCACATTAGATTAAGACCAGCAACATTTCCACAGTATCTCAGGCATTATGCCACTAATTAAACTTCCACTATGTAAGAAACAAACCTCTCCATTTTGCTGTTGGCTTTGTTTGCTCTGCAGGGATTTTTACAAAGTTTTGCACATTGACATGCTAACATTTAGCTTATGATAATGTTAGCACGAATCATGAAAACAGGTTATATGATCAGGGCTAAACGCTGTCAACGTGTAAAACTGTTACCTGCAGGCAAAGTGAGGTTCAGCTAGCATAGCTCTGTCGAAAGGTAACAAAATATGCTAAGTAGCAAAGCTCGCTAATGAACGTGACACAGAAATATGATGAAAGTATAAAAAAAAGTCCACTGGCAATACATTCAATCTACTGCAGAAAGCTTACATATTCGTCCTATGGGTCAACCTTATTCTCCCCTTTTCTGTGAAAGAACATTACAACCTCACGGGGCAATAGCGCGGCTAAAGCAATCGTCTTATTCTTTCCTCATTTTCCACTGGTTTCCAGCTGTATCATAACACTGTACGTACTCGTGGTGTCCCCAGCCCAGCTCTGGGAGGTAGGGCAGCTTCTTGATCCTGATGATGGAGTCGTAGAGGGAGGGCTGCAGGGACTGGGCCACGGCGTTGGCCAGGATCACCGCTATCATCACCGGCAGGATGTGGGAGATCTGGCCAGTCAGCTCGAACACGATGACTGCGGTGGAAACCGTGTGGGTGACCGCTCCCGACAAGGCTGCCGCACCTTTGGGTATGGGAGAGGACAGTCAGGTGAGAGAGAGAAATCCTGGAGAGAAGCAATTGTTCAGATCAGTGGTTTTCAAGGTGGGGTCTGGTGCTAAATAAAGGGGGCCCTTGAGGGGGTTTCAGGGGCATCATCCATCAAAATGAAAGATAGTTTAATGTTACTGTGATTTCAAAAGGCAATAAATAGTTTTACTATCTCACAGCACATAACAGAGAGGATGTTGAATAATACGAATGACTCAAGATCTTGACTACTACTGCTGATATTTCTCACTTCCCACCAGACCTGCTAATTTCTGAAAACAGAACTAGTCTGAGCGACGGAGGATATTGCCAAGACTGACTGTAGTCAATACAGGTTTTGTTCTCAAGTAAAAGAGAAAATACTGCATGATGATACACAGTAAAACCCCCTCACAGTGATGGAAAGCAACTCAGTACATTTACTGAAGTCCTGTACTACAGCATCACTTTGAATTACCATGTGAATGTTTCTACTGCATGCTACGTTATATTTCAAAGACACTACATTTACAGCAGTGTTCATTTACGTGCACTGTCCCTGTTAAATGAAATGTCAAACCAATATATAAAAATACATTTGGCTCATATTCTTCTGTACGTTTCTGGTTTTCAACTTGTGGTATTGCCACATTTACTTATGTGACTTTATGACTGTCTCTTCCAGGCTGCTGTGATATGCACTGCAGATATTGGGATGGTCACTCATAGCTTAATAAATGGCATACCTTTACCTGCCATACCTTTACTGTCCAAGAAATGTAGAAAAGCTAATTATGGGTTATGGTTTCATCACTGTTATTTCCAGTCACAGTATAGGTGGTCATATGGCTCAGTTATACTGCTCCAACATAAGAGTGCATTATCAATATTTCACTCACATTCCTGCCTCAGATCACATTAACAGCATACTGTATATACAACATTATTGATCCAAAATTGCACTTTGAGTTTGGAAATCGATTTACTCAAAGATTCCAAGTCATCATCCTCTTATCAATTTCCTCCCTTCTGTCAGCCCTGCACACCACATTCACATTCCTCTCCATACAATCATCTCTCGTATGCCCATAAGCCCAAAAAAATCGACTTATTCAGCTAATTCAATACAAGAGGGAACCTCAATATTTCCAAATCTTTTTTCCCCCCAATAAAGTCTTGTGAAAACAATATAAAAGCTGCATCAAAGCAGACAGAGCAGCGTGGGGTAAAGTGAGCCTTCACTGCTCAACAGAGAAAATGGATGAGTCCAATCCAAAGAATGAGATGAACACTGGGAAAAAAACAGGCAAGAATGAAAGCATTAAAATAAAGTGAAAAGAGAGAGGAGAGAAACAGATGGTGGGCGAGAGAGTCTACAAAGGCAGGTTTCATTGTTCTTTCTCGTAACTTAATTAAGCCTGTGTATGTCTGCCTATCCTCCTCAGATAAATGCTGCTGCTCCCTCTGCCTGTCCTAACATTTAGTCCTTAAAGCGAGCTCCGCTGTGAGATGAAAGAGCCTCATCAGAGTGTCAGGCCTGTAAAAGGCTGAGTCATCATCTACAGTGCACCACAACAACAACATCAGCAGCCCAGAAAAACAGCCGCCGCCAACCTGCAACTGTGGCATAATCAGCACGGCTGTCAACAAGTAGCACAGCGGAGGGGATCACAACGCTGCATCTCATTATGCACGCAACTTCAGAAGGGACGGAAACGACGCGGCGCTGAAGGGACAGCTGGTGTTTGCAGGACAAGAAGCACAGTCAGGATTTTTCTGTTCCAGGTCGAACACATTAAGTCCTTCTCGTTCCAGGTCAAAAATTAACAAGACCAGTGACACCAGCCACTTCGGATTGGTTGCATGCTCTCACACAGAGCCAGAATTGTATCTGATCTACTTTAAAGGCTTCCAATGTTTGGGACTAAAGTCATGAAGTCCTGACACCAGGGCTCTTTCACTGCGACAATGCTGAAAGAACAGAATAAGCTATGTTTGATAAGGATTTGCCTGAAACTTGACTTTGATTTCTTATTCAAGAAAATAAGACTGGCCTTCCTTATCATCTAATTACAGCGAAAGAAAAAAGGCAAATGTTCAGCTGAGAAAAGCTTTAATTTTGCTCATTTCCAAAACCAAAGTCACTGAAATAAAGGCTAAAGGAAAGAGTGAAACACATTGCCATTGTTTTTTCTCATATTGACTGTTTGGAGGTGGCAGAAGGATGGCTCTGTGCCACTTGAAGCCAACAGCTACGACTTTGGCACATTCTCTGTCTCTTAAAAAAAGTTTGGGATTACACAACAAGTTGCACTTCCAACTTCCAAAACTTGAATTGGGATATGAGCTCTGACAACAGCAAGACGGGCTGTGACCGGTCATTGTTTTGGCAGACGTTTTTTTTTTTTTTTTGGATAAGTCTCTTCCGGTGATCCTGCAAATGTAATTTGATTCTGTCTCGAGTGTTTGAGTCTGATCAGGTCCCACGTCTTCTTTAATCAGCGTCCATTTAGAGCCTTAGCTTGGAGCTGTAAGTTGAACCTGGAGGAAATATTCATCTCGAGTGTGGGCAAGAAAAAGAAAATATCTCACTCAAGTGGAAGCACTGATGCTTCACAGAAACCTAATGAGGAAGAAAAAAAGAAATGTGTGCACAGCGACCATCTTGAAGACTGAATCACTTAAAAGTTGTTGAATGAGAAATATTTTCCAAAACTGCCACAAGCCCCAGTACTGATGATGTGAGTCTGACTAACTAAAGTAAAAAGGGCTTTAAGCAAAACAGCAAAAAAAAAAGAACATACAGGAAAAGCTCATCAGAAAGGACGTAGAGGGGGAGTCAGGAAAGAGAGAACATAGTGAGTGACAAATCACAGCACCATGATTGTGTCTTTAACTCACCCACGACAGCGTAGCCTCCTGGCACTATGGGATAGATGGTGCCATCTGTGTGAATGCCATCTGGGAACCAGGCTGCCATGCTTTCTCCAACCAGACGACCAAAAGCCGCTCCTGAAGTATATACACGCAGACGCACAAAGAAACAGAGACCACAGTCAATACAGGGCTTAATATTGGGAGCAGTAAGTAACACTACTGTACTGTGTTCCTGCTCTGAAGTGGCAGCTGCACAGAGAACATTAAATGTTCATACATGTTCACTCAGGTAAGGCGAGGTAAGCTTTCTTGCAGAATTCAGTAATATTGCAATTAACTTAGTTCAACATTTTGGAGAAAAAAACTCTCATGTCATTTTGTTAAATCTGAAGCTACAGCCAGCAGGTGGTTAGCGTAGCGTGTTACGTTAGCGTGTTACCTTAAAACAAAGCAAGGCTAGCTGTTTACCCTGGATTCCAGTTTGTGTCCTGAGCTAAGCTAACTGGCTGTGGCTTCATTTTTGACAGATACCAGTGTTTTTGATCTTCTCACTGATCTAACACACACACACCTACAGACTTACCTTAACCATAACGATAACTATAACCCCCCTTACCTTAACCTTAACCTTAACCTTAACCTTAACCTAAACCTAATCCTAGCCTAACCTTAACCCCAGTCTTCACTCTAAAATTTAATGATTTGATTGATCTTTTTGTCGCCACAAGGAGGGCAAGTCTCCATAATGTGACTGTGTAAACAGATTTATGTCCCCACAATGTGAGTAATACATGGACACACACACAGACACAAGCACACACACACAGACACAAGCACACACAAGCACACACACGCACACACGCACACAAGGCCAGTTGCGTCTTACCAATGACAAATACTGGCATGAAGGCTCCACAGGGAACTGGGATGGTGGTGGCCAGGGCAGACATCCAGAACTAAGAGAGAAAAAAGCGGGAGATAAAGAAAGAGAAGACATAAAAGAAAGAACAGGGTGGCATTTCAATTAGCTTCCGAGTAACATCCTGTGTGCCCCTAGATGATAGCCAAGTTGAATCCTCCACCAACAGTGAGGAGGCGGCCATGCAGAGCTTATTGTCGAGGTTAGATTGAGCTGTCACTTTCACTCCTCATTTGACAAAGACCCTGAAATGAACCCTGGGTAATGAGCGGGCTCCGCCGATTGGCCGACACCGTGCCAGGCAGGCGGAAGAGACGGCTAATTAGGAAAGACAAACAAAAAGGGAAATGTCACCACTGACAATGTGTGAGCATTAGCGTAAGGTGTGTGTGTGTGTGTGTGTGTGTGTGTGTGTGTGTGTGTGTGTGTGTGTGTGTGTGTGTGTGTGTGTGTGTGCAAGCTTCATGTGAGCTTAAGCAGAGAGTTCACCGGATGTGAATCTTAAAAAGCCAGCATGCTCAGAACTGGAAAGAAAAAGCTGCATTGATACTTCAGATAGCATTAAAACGATAATGTTTAAAAGAAAAGTTCATGGATGCTAGTGTGGACTCATTAGACGTCTCATTAAAATTCAAACTCTACACAGTCAGTGAAATATTGATCAGTTCTCCAGTAAATATATGATCGATCGTTACGTCCTTGACACTGCAGGTGGTCAACACTGACTAAGCCGATTTTCGTACATGTCTCACGGTGTGTTCAGACATAAGGCAAAGACATTAGTTGGCGTGAATGGATGCAAATTTCCTGTAGTCAGTGCAAAATGCAAAGGTGCACCCATGCAAGTTTAGTTTTGAGACTCCAGAGGGGTGATGAAAGACAGACTGCAACAGCAATCTGCCGGTCATTTTCAACCAATGTGCTCAAACTGAAGACATTTTAAAGCATCACTTATTATGCCAGAACCAGAGGTTCACCGTACAGAGCATCACTGATGACTGGGGCTGGGTGCGTGTTAGGTGTGAAAACCAAAGTGGAAAAATGTGGCACTGCAGTTTTTTATTTGCTGGCTGGGAGCAGTGATTTCATGGTAGCTTGAACTGTCAGTCTAAAACATACAACATTATATACAAGCTTATGGGCACACATATTCACCATGAACTAGACGCTTATTGCAATGCATATTATCAGCATATTGACTCTTTCTATTATTATTTATTATTTCTAATCATTATAAAGCACTTATTAAATCCTTTTCCTAGGAGTTAGTGTTCTAGGGGATATTAAGATTGTAATTCATGTACAACAGCTTCCTGCCTTACTTTCAATAAACAGTAATTAGGAGGTCATTGAGAGAACACTCTTAGTTAATGGCCTAGTAGTCAAATATGGTCATGCTTTATGATGAATATAAGTAATAATAATGATAAGATAAAGATCCAATATGCTAATAACATGCAGGCTAATAAGCAACTCGTTAATGGTGAATGTGTGTTATGTAATGATCCGTTCTTCAGACCCTGTTTAGACACAGCCATGTCTTCAGTAGAGGGACATTAAGTTGGGAATTTGTCACATTCAGTGTTCACATGTGTAGTATGAATTAGAGTATTGTACAAGCCACCGCACAAACTTCCTCGCTGTAATAATCTCACGGTTTCAAATAGAGTTTTTAATTACACTCATTGCTCCGTCTCTCTCCATCCCCCCTCCCCCCACCCCCTCCACTCCCTCTGCTCTGTCTATAGTTAGCTGTAATTAAGGCCGGCTGCCATGGCGAAGTAATGGATCTCCTTCTGTAACCGTACGCTGCCGCCGCTTTCACACCCTGCTCTGCACACATATGTGCGTAGGTGTTCACACACACCCACGCACCTGCCATGACACTGACTCAGTGACGAGAATGAGAGGCGAAGCCGGCCAGGAGCCAGAGAGTAACAGACGCGCAACAAGCTGAATAGAGAAAAGAGGCCGGACAGGAAAAGGAGACAGTGATGGGAATAATTCCTCCGACTTCTCCTGGATCGTCCTCCTCGTCCTCTTTCTCCCTGGCCAGTAAAATCTTAATAAAAGCTGAAAGGTTTAAAGGATCTGGGAACTCATAACATAGGCTTAACTTTATTACAGGGGCCATGAACTCTGAGGAGTGTGTGTGTGTGTGTGTGTGTGTGTGTGTGTGTGTGTGTGTGTGTGTGTGTGTGTGAGAGAGACAGATTGTCACACATTTTTAAAAACCACACAGGGAGAACTGTGCAATTTATTCCAGTTGTAAATTTACAGGTGGCCATGAAAACCCACAAAGCCATGCCCATACTGGCCTCTACAGCCTCCACAGTACAGTAGATCACAACAGAGTGTAATAATGGTCAGAACAGGTCATAAAAATGTGCACAAAAATCATTTTTATCGGGCTGTTGAATGTGTGTGCTGAATTATATCACTGCTCATAAAAATATAGTAAACTTGTCCAAACCTGTTGCTCACATATAACAAAACCTGTCAACATATTAAATTACGGAGAAGCTGCGCTCTAAAAAGTAACAGCTGCTCATAAATGTATAGTAATGCAATCCATTCAACAGGAAAACATCTGTTTATGGTCTCGTTTCCAATGATAAATACACTGACGTTATGTCAATTTGATCATTTGAGGCTGTTTAAATTAACTGAAAATAAAAGACCTAGAGGCAGCAAATGCAGACGATTAGTCATAAAAACAACTTAAGTAACCTGAATTTGTTTTTCTTGTTTTATTCTTTAAACCAATCATATTGCGTAATGACTGTACAAGTCATCTGTCTCACCTGTTTTAAGCCTCCACAGAGCAGCTGATCATAACAGCGTGTAATGATGGATTGTGCAAACATTATGGGAAAACATTATCAGTTTATCCTTTGTCCTCATTAAGACAGTGTTGTTACACCACTAAACTGAGCTTTGTAAAAGACAGCCAACAAATCATGTGATGGACACTGGTCTAAATGACTGAATATGACAAAATGCCTCCATGACCGTGTTGATAAGTCGGCCAAGTCAAAGGGCCAAACTACTACGTCTTTATGTTACAACACCAGGAGCTGTCCCTTTCACCTCAAGCAGTATCTTTGTCTCACCTCTCTTCCTCTGTGGTCTTGTGAGTTGGGCTTTAGAAAAACTGTATAGGAGATCACAGAGAACATACAGAGCAGCTGACTCCTGAGCAGCTGCAGGCTGTGATGCATAGTTTGATTAGCTGTCGACCATAATAGGACAGAGGAGACAAGATTGCCCTCTTTTATTGTTTAGGCATCTTAGTGTGGATGCAGATCTTTACAAAAACGACCTGGAAATGTTTCCTAGAGCAAAATGCGTTTCCAGATTTAGCCAGTTTAGTGGGCATCATGTCAGCCCACAGAGACAGAGAGGATCCTTGCAGACACATCCCCAGCTGAGCCACTGTATGGACTTGACAGTGTAATCTGAACCAGCTGCTTGTTTACCCATAATAACAAGGTCACACACACACACACACACACACACACACACACACACACACACACACACACACACACACACACACACACACACACACACACACACACACACACACACACACACACACACACACACACACACACACACACACACAGAGTGAGTGTGACAGGATGCTGACCACAGTTTCTTCTCCATCCTCATAGGACAGGAGCTTTAACCATGGCCTCCACTCTCTTTTGATCATTGTCTGCAAAGTTACAGTAGCTCATGGGTCCTCCAGGCGGCTCAGGGATGCCAAGGAGAAGGACTACTACCACAAAGACGTGATGGCCTCTGGCTCAGTGCAGGAGGAAGTGCTCAGTAGTGACACACACTGTATAAAAGTATAGAAGTATAAGTAAAGCACTCATGAAAAAGAGCCCTCCAGGATTGAACACTTTAGCTTTTGTATCATGATACTGGATCATTATTATAATCCTGATTCCTGAAAAGTTGGGACGCTGCGTTAAATGTAAATAAAAACAGAATGCAATCATTTGCAAAGGATCTGTGTCGACTGACAATGTTTACAAAGTGTTCCTGAGCTCATGCAGTAATATCCTTTACACAATCACGTGTTCACAAAGTGCTGCTAACTTTTTTTTCTGCAGTTGCCCAGTTTATTGGTCTATTTCACTCCAATATCAAATCAACAGCTCACCTCTTTGTGTCCTCTTTGATCAGCATATGACCTTTGACCAACATGGTACTGAGCTTGTTCAGTCCTGCTTTCTTTAGCTAAGAAATTTAGCAAAAATCCGATGTATGTTGTCCTCTGCAGATCTTGAACTACTGATTCAAGCTTTCATTTTCTCCTGCATTCATTATTAGGATTCCCTTCACACACAACAGTCAAGCTGCTGCTGTACGTGTCAAGTGTAACTAGTAGCATAAAATGCAATACTTCAGTAATTACCCAAAATGTTATTATTGTTATACAGAATTGGGCTATATAAGTTCAGTCCCTGCATAACTCATAACTCACTTAAATAGCTGAAATGAAAATCCAGGTCAATCGAAACTGTATTTTAAAATGTATCTTAGAAACCGTATATATATTTTATTCTACATACTAAAGCCAATTAATTGGTGGGCCAACATCAGAAACCTCAACCAAAAACATAGAGCTGTGCTCATTTAAGAGCTGAATGGCAGTGCTTCAGTTCCGCTCCCTTGTGTTTGTCAGTGTGGGCTGTATGGAAAATGATGATGAATAATTCTGTTTTCATTGAGGGGAGAATGGATTTGAGGGCATTTGACAACTCTGTGGAGTCTCCATTGAATGCTGATGCTCTGCCTCTTTATCTGCAAAAAGACTTGCCACTGTACTTTTATGTGTTGCAGCGTGTGTGTTTTATCCACTATATACATTATACTGTGGTTGACATGAACATGTGCATGCAAAGTGCGTCATTGTACCTTTAATTCTGCTCCTTCCAGCATCCTGATGACACAGGGTTTATATATAAATGACAACATGTAACCACTAAACATGTCTTCATGTGTAAGAATCGAGCCCAGAGAGAAAACTAAAACATCGCTGTCAACAAACGGCATCAGTCTCACTTTATCTAAACCTGCCTAACACAATCAGCATGATCTGATGTCTCACTCAATGGGTGTGTGTGTTTACAAGGTTATAACCCTGTCCTGCTGAAAGCCCTCTTAGAGTAACAAGGCCTTAGGGCCGGAGTCTGCAGCACATTTACCGTGCAGGGATAAAATAAGCTGCATCGCTTTCATGTGTCATTCGTTGAGCACCTCTCAAACTGACATGGTGTGACAGTGTAATTGAGAGTTGTTTGTTTTTGACAGGACACATTAGCATTTCCAGACATATATCTATATGGCCTTTATTTGCTCTATTACCATTTATGTCCTCCTAGACGTTGCTATATCCAACTCTTTGCAGAAGCAATGACTCACTTCAGCCCGGAGGAATCATTAATGTTTCATCTGCTCTAATCTAATGTTATCTACTACGTGTACATCTCACGGAGGTACTTCACAACCATCGAGGATCTCCAATCCCAAACTGACTTCAATCAACAGAGAAAGCAGAGGTCTTAAGGCAAGAAAAGCGAGCCAGGACTCAGTCGGGTTGTTGGTTTAAAACCATGCAAGTGCTTCAGAAAAACAAGTGTAAGAAAACCTCTTACATGAAAATCTTCTACATTAAAATCCAATTAAAAATGAGTTAATGAACCACATGAATTTTGACGGTGGCCTTAAGGAGGCTTATAAGTCACACTGCTGCTTCAGGGCTAAACTATTTTAGCAGGAAAGTGTATTAAATTCCATGAATACATGTGAGCCAGATTTCACAAGCAGACATTACTAGTAATGTGTTTGTTCGACTAAAATATGAGCAGCTGGTTTTGATCACTCTACTCGGATGTAAATGTGACGTGGCCCTCACTTCTCTTGAGGTCAAAAAATCATTTTCTCTAATGCTTTCAAGACTGATGCATTTATGGCACATAGGAATCAATCAAGGGCAATCATAATGTGCTATTAAGATTATAAAATGGCTGTAATTTACTTCATGTCAGATTATGGCTCAGCAGCAGTGTTAAGTTGAGCAGGTCAGACCCTCATGTAGAGATAATCTACTCTAAATGATCTGAAGCCAGATCTATATGATTGTGGATCAAGTGTGCCTTTGTGGATGCCAGTGTGTTAAATCTTTGCCTATATCAGCACCCATTTAAAATGTACAAATATTTTTATTAAATATGTTGCTTCCATCTGTATTGCATGTTATGCTTCCCTAATGGTCTTTTTAAGGAAATTATCAAACACAAACTTGACTTAAATTGCGCTTTTCACCTTGATACTTGATCAGCAGCATAGTCCAATAAAATGGCTTGCTATTTTGCTCTGTGGGCTCTGTGCCATTCCCAAAACTGCCACCAAGGTGTAACAAAAAAAAAAAAAAAAAAAAGATTTACAAATGGCAGAGCTTGAAGCACTGCTGTCAGGAATCAGCAGATGAAAACATCATAAATGTGACAGTGCTGGGAGTCGAATTAGAGTCTCAGAAATCAGGAGAAATTACTCAAGATATCAAGTCTGTCGATGCAGAACTGTGCTATGACAGCAAACAAAGGCTCTTAATGAAGCAAAATGACTTCAATTGGAGGTGGTCAAGTTAAAGTGGAGAAAAAAAATCATAGACACAGGTTACAATAGAGTACGTTCATCTGGATGTCAGATTCAGGCATTAAAATTGCTAAGATAAAGAAGAGTTTTCCCCTGTGGCACACTGTCGACCCATGACAATGACTCATGCATCAGGCCTGGACCTCTCATCAATTTCATCAGAGAAAAGTCTGAATGCAAGAAAGACTAATTTTCTTAAATCAAATCACTCGTATGAGCCACAATCTGTGCTGTACAGGAGGTTCTCTGTCTGCACTGGCCCATTGTCTCCACGATACTCACTAAAAGACACTGCCGGGCCAAGTGACGGTAATGCTGATGCTGTCTCTGAATTAGAAGGACAAAGCTGCTAATAGTAAGGACGCTGGGTTAATTCTTTTGGAGGAATCTGGATATTATGACTCACATCCGTACAAGTCTTGGTTTTCTCTTACAGCTAGTGACTGACTGGTTTGAGAGCTGAGAAAATAAATGGTGTGAAAAGGAAAAGGTTGCATCTTCATGTTTGATTGGTTGTTTCTTAAGGATGTGAGACTGCAGTGACAAGGCTCAGGTAGAGTGTGATCCCATTCAAATCCACCACTCTTCAACAGTCTGTTCTATCAGGCAGATTCCAGCAGGAGAGGGTTCTAACATTTAAATCGACCAATGATGACCAATCATGTCACACAGAGGTGACAAATCAGGAAGTTGTGTAACTGTTTCAGGACTAGTCATTGGTTGTTTTGACCTATAGACAAGAAAGGTGTCCGATAATAATGACTGCTTGACTGGCTTTTATACCATCCACTCTAAATTGAAAAACAAACTACAAAACAGACAAATATATATTCATCAGGAATGGACGAGACGGACAGCCTTTCCTCTGATGTGAAGATGTGCGACCTCTGAACACCCAGAACAGGAAACTGATTGAGCCTCAATGAGAGACAGGAACAGGAAGTATGGCCTTATGGAAATTTCTCTACAACTTATTCAGCTGAATAAATTTACCTGTCAATGCAATTTCTGCAGAGCTGTGCACTTGAGGTCATAATACTATTACGTAAAGACTCTGCTGCTGAACTACTGAACCACAGCACCTGCTCCTGCATCTATCGACCAAACACTGCGGCAGACCGAGAGCTGCAGGTTGAGTTCAGGTGAACACTGGACTTCCATTAAAGCAAAGAGATAACCAATAGATATGGTTCAGTTAGATTAATTGCAAATTTATCAAATAATTGATCAATACTACCCTGATTACTTATGGGAAATCCTCAACTTGAATTGAATTTCATCAGATTATACTGCAGGATGCATGAACATGTTTTATCACGTGTTTAATTTGAATTATTCTCATCATGGCTCTCAGTGGAGAGTATTACTATAGAAATGACTATTTCTACACCTGTCGGACAAATACTTGGCTTACAAATATAATGGTGGCAGAGTCACCATCATAATTCTGAATCATTTTTGAAACAGTGGGTCCTTGATTTCATACAGAGGCCAACAAAATTAGGTTTCTCATTTCGAGCCGGTGACTGTTGAATTTACGAACTCAAATCATCACTGTCCTTTGCAGGTTTTGTCATCTGTAGCTAGCTACATGACGACGCTAACGTTAGCTGAACACATTGGTTTGAAACACTGATTTGGTGAGAAGCCAGCATCTGAGAAGCATATTATGCATATGAGGTGATTGCATCAGGGTGGCCGCAGCCTCTCTGGCCCCCCCTGGTGGCGCCAACACTCTACAATCCAGGAAGCTGGATTGCTGCATTGGCCTTCACACATTGTCTGTGATAACATTAACCCGGAAGCCAACAAAATTCAGAAATGTTGCCTGGCTTTGGAAGTAATGCTCTGTTACTACTGTAGGTTGCAAGCTAATTAGCCAGACATGCTAATGTTTAGCTTACATTAAAGCATCCAAACACATTGCTTAATCCATGTATAATTTTGTTCTTGCATTTTTTGGAAAGGCCACCATCTAAAACTCTTTAAATATGCAATTAGATACTCTAAATAGAGCCCAAATAGACCCCCTTGGGTCAATTGAAACAAAAAGGTAATGTATTAGGGATTTCCATACAAATATGTGACATTAAACTTAATTATGACAGTCATCAGTCAAAGCCTGTGCTGCATAGTTCCTGCCCCTGGGGCCTCAATTCATCCTGATTTTTGTTCATTTTAACGTTTCAGAAAGAGGCTAAAATTTCTGGTGCTAAGGTGAACACGAGGATAAAGAGAGCTGACAGAGAGAGAAAACAAAAGCAGGAGACACAAGTGAGCGAGAAGGGAGAAGTGAAGGGTACTCAGGTCAAGGGTATCAGTTATGACGCAGTATCCAGGACATTTAGACTCTATTTAATTTGTCAGTCATCTGGGAGCCTCTCTACCACCTCTATGCTTGTGTGTGTGTCACATTCAGAGGACAGTCTATCGCCTGGGGGCCTCAGGGGACCCTCAGGGGCCCTTACTCTATTCCCACTCCAATTACAGTCCCGCCAGCTCTCTGTCACTCTGACACGCGCGCGCATGCACACAGACACACACCTGTATTAATAAAGGCATTCTTCACCGAGAGCTGTTGATGTGCATAATTGCACACCACTAAAAATAGCATTAAACTACAAAGCATGCCAAGTGAGTCTGCAGGTTTGCGTGTAGGTGTGTGTGCGTGTGTGGTTTCAGGTGTGCTAAAAAGTTACAAATACACCAAAACTTTCTCAGCAGTACCCCAGCGGACGCTCACCTCCCTCACAGCAGGTGCAGCGAACTTCACGATGAGCAACATTTCAGCCCTCTCAGCGAGGTTCCACTCTTTGCTCCCTGCTAGCGCTGCACCCAAACATATGTAATTAAAGCAATAATAGCAGCTTTGTTCCTTGACCTGCCGACATGCACTTCCTGAAACTACATGCTCTGTGCGCACCTTCACTTTCAAAAGTTTAGCAGCTGGAATGAAAGCCTTCCAGAAGCTTCGGCATGAAAAGGAGCAACAAGACAAGATGGCTGCCATGTCGAATAAAAGAACCATTCATTACCAAGAAGCAGAGGGGGAGAGCAATCTCCCCTTTGAAAATCACCAGGCTGAATCCAAGAAAACCAAAGGCTGTAATTAGACAGAGCCATTACAGCCTCACTTTGAATGCTGTGTGTGCGTGTAAGTGAGAAAGAGGACGTGAGTCAGTGCGTGGCCACAGATAGATGTGGAGAGCAGCTCGATGAGATGTGTGCAGGTGGGTAGAAAAGTGTGTGTTTTTGTTCTTACTGTATAGCGCACACATCTCACCTCTATGTCACATATGGGGAAAGCTGCATTTGTCTTTGGTAACCCTATACATGCACCGAGGACGGTAACACACACACATACACAGGCAGAGGTTAGACGTCACACTGAGAGGAGTGACGCTGGGAGCCATCAGAGCATTTCACTAAAGGACGGGAAGAGGACAGGAGGAGGACGGGAGACAGACACGTACAAAGAAATGGGGGAAGAGGCGGCTCGGCTTCAACAAGAAAAGTTGATTCAGTGAAACTGGCTTCAGAAAGTAATCAAAATTGGTTTCTGACAGCCATATTTTGAGATGCAAACAGAGACAAGGTTGAGAGAGACGTTCTCAATGCACTGTCCGGCTCCAATGACAAAGACACAGTGATTCAGTTTCTGCCCTTACTGCAGGACAGACTGTCACACCATCGGTCCTGCGCTTACATAACGTTGACACTGGAGCTTCTGGCCCGTGTTGAGTGCTTGTTTCACTGAGTGTTTTTAACCACATTTTGTGGTGCAGGTTGCCTGGCAGCAGTTCAGCTCAACTTTTCTGTGGAGACTGTGTTTTCAAAAGTTATTAGATGTCTCAAGTTTCTTCACACTAAAACTTATTCCTGTAGAATGATGCTATGATCGTAAAACAAGACTTTGGCTCCGCAGTGGCAATGTAGATACACAGTATAACATATAACAGAGATAACAGAGAGGAGTCATAAAGTCTCCACACGGCATCTCAAGGAAATATAACACGATTGGATTGGTACAATTAATTTCATTTAAAAACCAGAAGTGCATGAAGGCGTTAAGGTGGCGCACTCCAATTTAAACCATAACATCTTCATGGGATCAGAATTTCCACTTTTCACCAAATTGCACAATGGAGGAGAGGTGAAGTAGGAAGTGCCACAATGATGGTAAATATAACAGAATGTGGCCCGTTTATAAGCAACAGAAGCTGTCACTGTCAATGTCCGTGACAAATTTACACTTTTACTTTAATGCAGTTCTGCTTTCTGTTGAGAAGCAGACGGTGGGAGCTGTTATGATGGCGCCGAGCCGCTAGTCTGTGCTGACCACTGCACGTATTTCTTCTGGTCGTTGAGAGCTGAAAACCTTTAGGTCTGATAGGAACAAATCAGAAAAACTGACTTCTCTAACCCTACTGCAGTCAACTGTCCATTACGCCCCCCCCCACACACACACACACGCACACAATGACATAACCAACTTCCATCCTATTCTGCACCTACTCACATTTCTGCAGGGGAAAGCTCGCTCGCTCACTCACACACACACACACACACACACACACACACACACACACACACACACACACACACACACACACACACACACACACACACACACACAGCTCTTGATGTAGTGAGGGGAGATTTACAACCTCTATTTTTTTTTTTTGTACGTGTAAAGGACATTTCATTTCAGCTGAACAGAGCAACCCAAATAAATACAGGCGACGTAAAAAAGCTCGTCTAATCACAACACAAGCAGCACTCACACTCTCCAGCCCTGAAACAGCCACTGTAACCGCAGCGGGCGAGCTGGTAGGACACAGAGTTCTCCGGGCTCCCAAACTCCATTTGGCCTCTTGTCGTTATGGAGACCAAAAGAGAAGCGGGAGACTTTTCTATCGTAAGAGGAAAATGAATGCTGAACATTGTGACTGTTCAGCTGCAGTGGCCTGGTTCCAATACTTTACACCACAGTGATGCTTCTTCCCCCTCACTGAGACGCTGGGGAGTCAGAGCACATACTGACACACTTACTGCATATCCACCTTCACCACACCTTCTACCTCCGCTGTGATCCAAACGTCTTGTATAGATGTCATTTGCTATGTGATTGACCTCAAATTTACTGACTTTTCTTTGCTGTCAACATGTTGGTCAACAGGCCCTTTAATGGCACACGCACAATATTCTAATCACACTTTTCCTGTGAGACGTTAGATTGAGAGACTACAGAAAAGATTTATCTCAGTTCATGTTATTTTCAGGTGAAGACATTTTTATTTTTGCAAGTTAGGCTCATCAGTAACACAGGCACACTTGTGTTCTGGGTGCTAGCACTCCTTTTAAAACTCTCGTGGAGCTCGCAGGTTATGTTCGGTATTTGGTTGATGCTTGCTTGGGTTGCTGCACTCACACACTTCTCCACTCACGCACCCACCTACACTGCTGATCTGACTGATTACACATACCACTGTGAGTTCTCCTATCAGGTTTGCTTTTTTTTTTTTTTTTTTTTTAAATAGATAACGTGTTGGTTGTGAGCATCTCCCTCTTCTGTCATGGCCGTGCAGTCTGATTACTGGCACATCTTTAGATCCTTAACTCATGCCCCCCCTGCTTTGAAGTGACAATAAATGGGTTATGCTCCAGCGCTTTTACTCTAAAAAGTCATCTAGAAACAAAAAATATTGTAAAAAAAAAGGGCTATACTTAAAAAAAGCATTGGATCATATCTGAATCCTCTTAATAACTCTAATGACAGGAGGTTTAGCTGAACGACACAAACACACCGCCCTGTCGCGGTCGCAGAGCTGTGCTACAGTGGGATGTATGTTTTCCCTCATAAACACTGCTGCTGGGTCATATTTGCTATTTTGTCCAGCAAAACGACTGTCAGCTGTGGCTCCATAGGAGCGGCTGCTACCGGACTCTTCTCCACAGGCTCCTCACTAATAAAGAGTGAGGAGGAATAAAAGGTTCGCTTCAGAGTTAAACAGATTCGGCTACGCATGCATCCAGAGTAGAGCTGACTGTCACAGCCTACCCCTGGCCTTACTTAGGACATAAAGCCATACTGTCTGCAGGCTGGATCCAATTCCTTTTACTGAACATCTTTCATTTGACCTTATCATCAAACAGGACAGGCTGAGCCCCAATCGTTCACGATGGTCTCTGCAGCATAAAGTGTAACAGTATGAAGACATGTTCTGTTCTATTTCTTTTTGTACATGGTCCCATCAGCTCTTTCACTCAGTGATATGGCATCAAAGTGGGCCCAAACTTTAAAAAGGCCTCCAGCGGACAGAACTTTGGCACACAGTGAGGGGGAGATAGGCCACTTTTTTCAACTTGGTCCCTTTGTTCTTTACCAGTGACAAGGGGAGATGGGCTCTGTTCCAATACTTTCCCATTAGCCTGGGTCCAGTTTTGAATAAAAAGGGCAGAATCCTCCCATCTATAATACGTTCACAATCAATTCCCACTCTCCTCATGACCTTCCTTTACCTTCGATGCCACTTTCTGCAGCCACCAGCAGTATACTGCATGTGTGGATCTCACAGACAGAGAGGAAGTGAAGGAAACATTGAAAAACACAGAGGGAAGACAAACAAACGTCACAATATTATGTGTGTGTTTCCTGACATGAGTAAACCCAAAGTTTCTTTTGAAATCCCAGCATCTTTTCACAGGTTTTCTCCCCTACCTTCATGACGATGAAGAGGACCAGGGTGACGAAGACGTTGACCTGTGGGTGCTTCCAGGCTTGAGAGTGGCCGATGTAGTCGAACTCCTCGGCGATGCCCTGCTTGGCCCATGTCCGGTTGTCCAGTAACGTCACCAGAGACTCCTTCTGGGTCAGCTAAAGGCCACAGGAAGTGACATCATCACCACATGCAAACATGGGTGGGCTTATGGGTGGCCCTTTTTTCAAAACTGACCCAAATCTATAGTAAAATACTGTAATAAAACAGGCATAAGAGCTGCCTAATGGCACTATATGTTCACCAAGGTGCTCCAAAATGTTAGCAGGCCCCCTCCTCTCTACCCAGGAATCACATCAAACCCCTCTATGCATCTGAATCCAGATGTAAATGTAAACACGATTACCTGGAAATAAAAAAAAATGCTTCAAATGCAAAGGGAATATAGCGAGACAGAATAGATAGATGGTGCGCTGAAAGTGTCTCGAGAGATGTCACTGAAGATCTATGATAGCAGGCAGGGAGCGTAAGGCGACAGATTCATCTGCTGGCGTTTTAAAGCCGCGATAGCTGGAGACACCGCTGGTGATAATGTCAAAGAAACGATGACTGAGGAGTATGAGGGCAAGAAAGAAGGACTTAAGATACACAACTCTCCAGAGACGGGCTTAAAGAGCAGGGTCAGCGGAGGCAGAGGCAGAGCTTCAGACGCCTGACTCACCCTCTCATTAGGAGCCAAGCTGAGAGAGAGAATGTGTGTGTACGGCACGAGGATGCACAGAATTTTCCGCTTCTAACTCTGATAATTAGGGCGATGAAGGGAGTGAAATTGGAGAGAAGTCCCATGCAGACACACACACACGCATGCAAGCACGCATACACATGTCATCCCAGGAGTAAAAGGACAGTAAGAAGATGACAAACACAAACACACAAAAGCAACCACTGGTTTCAACCAGTGTTGTATTACAAACCAGTCCCACACAGGCACGAATGGTAATCAGGCTGTTATGAAACAAAATAATGATCTGAAATGGTTCATTACACAGCTGCTCTGTGCAGCTGCAACAGGACCACAGCTGAAGCATAACATGCATCATGTAGGAAATCGAAATCAAGCCTAAGGCTGCTGATACACATCAAGAAAGAAAAAGTTCACTTCAATTCAGAGTTCGAGACTTGTTGTGTAGCTGCAGACTGAGTACATAACCAATATATTATGTCGACAGGTAAAGGCCCATAATGCCACAGGCTTTCTTCCACATTTCTGAATTACAGTAATGGCTGCGGTGCACTGCGCATAAAGAATGACAGCATGTGTTGAGCGGGTGTGCAGAACCTACCTTGCCGGCCATAAACTGTCCAAAGCCAGGGGGAAACGTCAGGGTCGAAACGAGTAAAGTGACCAGTGCAGGATACAGCAGACGTCTGACAGAGGAAGACAACAGAAAGGGCGAGGGCAGAGAGTGTATGACAGACAGGAAAAACAAAACCGAAACAACAGATATCAGACGCATTTAAAAGGCCTTACTGGCAAATGTGTTACTCTTTGATCATTACACCACAGTGTAAAATACAGCTGATTCACTTCATGTCAATACATTAAATCAACTAAAGCATTCACATAAACACTGTTTACACAGTGTGTAAAAGAGAGGGTTAACACACCGGCATTGATGCTTTCACTATTAATGTCATTGCAGCAAGGTTTCACACTAATGCAGACTCACTAGTGTTAAATTCAGTGTGTGTGTGTGCATCATCAAATCCTCAATAACCTCAAAGACTAGCCTGTGCAGTACATTGTGTTTGTGTGTTTATGAATTGAAGCTTTATTCATCTAGGGCAGCATCATTTAAACTTGGTATATGTACTCTTTGACAGCATGCCCTGTTAACACACACACTTTGAACTGTAGGTGTGTGTGTGATCACCAGACTTTGGTAAAGATAACAGCTCGAGAGTTTACTGTGTTACCACAAATTTCATTCAGAAACAACTGAAAAACACCTCCATGGATTACTAAATCTTCTACTGATTGTTTCCAGTGAAAACAGTGAAAGAACGCGACTTCCCAGACTCTTAGGTGATGTCTTCAGTTGCCTTGTTTTGTTTGATCAAAGTCCAGAAGTCACACACGTATTCAGATCACAATAATGTATGACAAAGAGAGCAGCACCACTCTTCCGAGAAGCTGGAAGCGGCGTCGTTTCAGCTGTCCCTTTTATGATCAGTAATTCATAAAACATGATCTTGGAGAATGTTTGGGACAGACGCTTCATTCAGAGTAGACAGCTACATAACTCAGCACTGAACCAACAATAAATATCCTCTTGTACGACTCCCTGCTGCACTCTTATCAAACATTTTTTCTGCCAAATAAATGCTGTTGAGATGGCTGATCCTAGTCTGATCGAACTCTGAGACTGAATCACATTACATGTACTTATTACCCTACATTACAAGGCAGGTTACTCCTACTAAAACACGTGTAGGCCTGTACCTCATTTTCATTCCTATTTGGAGCCAATAAAGCTAAATCTACAACAATGCATCATATTTCATAAATGTATCTCGTGTTTTATGTGAAAAACCTTCATCTGGAAAATAACTATAGCACAGAAGTAAATGTAGTGGATCTCAAAATTGCATCAAAGCACAGAACAGTTGAGTGAATGTTCTTGATGACTGACTTCTTCATGAGGAATCTGTTGATGGCCTTCTGTTTCCTGATGAACTGGACAATCAGCCGGTTCAGGTAGACAAACAAAGCCCCACCAAAACCACTGGCAATCCTGCGCACAGAGAGAGACACACACACATCAGAAAGCACTGAAGGTATTTTCTACTTGGCATATAAATGAGTTCTGGGTAATCAAACTGAAACTGGCTGGAATGAATAAGTCCAGGCTTAAATTAAAGCACCACCTCCACAGGTTATCGCCAGCACAAAATATAAATACAATGTCAACATAATGAGTCTCCACTACACTGGAAGCTGACGGCAGGGATAGATGCAAATACGATGCAGCTGAATGAGTTTTACAGTAGGTAAAATCGTCATACTGTACGAGGGATATGTAAAAATCTGACAGGAAGGGAGGGGAGAGAGAAAATCAATGAAACATGTAGGAGGGATGTGCGGCAGATACAGAAGAGGACAACAGAGAGAAACAAATACTGTAGACTGGAAGGAGGAACATGCTAGAGATGAAACACGAACAGGGAATTCCAGCTAAGAGAGGGGGAGAGAGTGAGAGGGAGTGAGAGCATACAGTCAAATGGGGATGTGTGGGGGAGTCAAAGCAGAGGTTTACATAAGCATGCGTTTAAAAGCTCAGTGGGAGTCCTCTTCATGACAGTGAGAGGGAGAGATCGGCAGAGAGAGAAAGAATAGACTCAGACAGCTGTGCAGACAACCTAATGCTTATAAATTTGTCTTGCTGCATTATTAATTCTGTCAAATATCTCTGAATAAATTATGAACAGGGTGATGAGGGAGTCTTTGCCCCCGTCGTGCAGGCGAGGAAAACACTGCATGTGTGCATGTGTGCATGTGTGCCTTCGTGCATTCTTTGTAGTCAAACCCTTAAAAAGGACCGAACGTCCTCTCTCTTTGGGCTGGTTCACGGTGAGAATCTGGATTTATGGTGAAGACTGAGGGTTAGGGTCCAATTATAGGCCATGTAGGGTGAGCGGTGCAGTCAGGACACGGTGCCACTGACGGACGGCAGGGTGTGGTACGTACAAAAAGGGCTGTAACTGATGTTTATTTTCAGTACTGGTTAAACTGACTTTCTTAAATATATATTTATATGAATTACATAGTTCACTATTTCATTAAATTATTTATTTTGTCGTCTAAAACCCAAAGATATTCTAGTTACATTGACATAAACAGAGAAAAGCATATTTGGCCTTTTTGAATAAGTATTTGAAACTACTACATCTACAACAATCAGTTATCACCTGAAGTTAATTAAATGTCCGTCGCTCGACAAACTAATGAGCTGACTTTGTTTCATAGATCATGAGAAAATGAAATGAAAGAAATCAAAAACCAGTTCTATGAAGACACAAGCATCTGTGCTGCTGACTGCATCTCAGTATTTACTCCTATTTGAATAATGTTTGCTGAAAATGACAGTGACCGGCTACTTTGGGAAAATATTTTGCCTTCAGAAAAAGAAAATGAAAGTTCAACGAAGAATAAATCTTCAACTTCAAGCTTATTGTCACATAAATCACAAATCATAAATCACAGAACACAGACTTGAACGTAAAATGTAACAAATACAAAACACTTAACGGTGATTATTAAAACAAACAAACAAAAAAAAACAACCCACACAGTCTGATAACAATGTCCATCAGTGACATCCGTCCATTATCATCCCACCCAATCATCCATGCTTAAATCGAGATCACCATCAGCACCCTGCAATGCTACATGGAAAGCCGATCATCAGCTGAGTCACCAAGAGCATTAAACAGTGAGACACATGAGAGATAAAAGCCTTTTTCGCCCAGTTACATATTTGTATTTGAGCACATATTTGAGATTTACATCCACAGTTGTAAGCAGTGGGCTTGGGGCTGAGACCCACAGGGCAGGGAGGCTGAGGGTACTGAGAGACGGACTGACACGTTGTTTGTTTTGGTCTTCTCATGGGATTTGTTGACACTAATAACAAAAATAAAGACAATTACCAGCCTCGCTCTTTACAGTATGGAGTTCATGAGTGTGCCTCTGTTTTGTTTGTACTATATCTGACACTCTACTAGCGTGTGCACAAGGACAAAATGTACACATGCACATGAATAGCGCAGAGGTGATGAAAAATGGGACAAAAGAAGGCCGTGAGGCGACGTAACCAACGCAGGCTTCAAACTATTTCGAAAAAAAAAAAGAAAAATCAACTGTGCAATGAAATGGAAGGCGTTACAGTTAGAGTTCAAGGACACTGCAACACTGCACGTAAACACAGCTTTGTCTACTTACAGAGCCCCTCGAAGCTCAATGCTTTTCAAACCTGAAAATGAATTTGCTGCAAGCACAGCACAAAATACAAAATGAGGCTATTGTGAAAATGCCCAATGGGGGCGTGAGGGGAGGGCTCTCATCACAACTACGTATATGTACTGACTCCCACTTATATAGTCGATGTACTGCATGTATGCACGTGCTTTGGGTGAAGGAGTCATGGTCACTCCTACAGCCTGAAGGTGGAAACAGGAAGTAGAATAGTGTGTGAGTCTTCATGGACGTGCCCTTGGCAGCATGTAGCACAGAACAAACTCTTTGTGGCCTAGTTGACTGAGACGCTGACCGACTTTCCCCACTTGGCAACTGGGAAAGCTGGGGAAGATGGAAACTATACGGTTGTACACTCCTCCTCCTCCTCCTCCTCCTCCTCCCACACACACACACACACACACACACACACACACACACATCAGTGCACATGCACACACTGTAGCACAGTGTAAAACTGGGGCTAAGCACTCTCTCTCTGGAGGCAGTGTTAAATTTACTGTATGTGAAAGTCACTGATGCAGCAGTGGGTGTTCACAAAAAAATAAAAAAAACCTCTAGAACAAAGCCGACAAAGAAAAGAAGAGAGGGATTTTCTTCTCTTGGGGAGCCTACGCAGAGTTACATGCAGGCATGAGCTTTCATCTAAGACAGCGTGAGAGAGGGAGGGGGAGGGAGAGCGCTTCTCCCATCTCTCCACCTTCCTTCCAGGAGCCCGTGGTCTCATTCACAGCCATGGAGGAGCCCTCGGGCTGAGGCAGGATAAAATAAGACATGCCTCAGTGAGCTCGCAACTGTTGCAGGCTGAATTATCCATGATAGGTGACTCACGCAGGCTACCCTGAAGCAACACCTTCACAGGCTACAGTGAGTACCTGATTAATATCTGAATTCATGCTGCAGCCACAGGTAATGGGAATACCTGTGAGAGCAACCAGATGGGCAAAAACAATGAGTCAGCATCTGAACTTATTTGACCTTTCTATGGACCTTTATGGCAAATCAAAGCCATGTTCATTTTGGTAGCAGTATTTGTTATAAAAAAAAAAAATCTTACCACTTTCTCACAATGAATCATTCGTAAAGAGCATGCAAGTTGTAAGTTAATGGTTAAAAATGGATGGTTTTGACCTGATGGCTCACTTTTATTTTTAATTTCACATTCACACTTACCCAATGACGGCGAAGGCAGGAAGCTCCTGGAGGTCGAAGGGAAAGTCTAGCCGGAACCGGGTTTTAAAAAGGGCTGTGATGGTCTCTGCAGGAAGACAAAGTACAGCAAGAGTGAGAAAAGAGAAGAGGCCACTGCCAGAACAATTATCCAAATCATAAGACTTGGTCCAGGGCAAGGTCTCGGGTCCTGCAATGAGCTGCAGTACAGTACAAGTATTAGAGCAGTTGTTCTGCCTCTAATGGAAGGAAATGAGAGAGAAGTAAACAAAAAGCTGAGCTCATTGTGGAGGTGCTGACAAGAACTCCTAAACTAACAGTCCTGCACAGGGCTGGAGAACACGCTGTCTAAAACTTGCTTTAACAAGGCACTGGAAATCCTGAGCAAGCAATCTGATTGGCTGAGAGTTTGAACATCTGCTTCTGGAAACTGAAACTCTGGTTAGTTTCCTGCTGAAGCAGAAACAGCAGCTACACCTGTGTTTCCCTGCAGGAGCTTGATGAGACGGATGTGTGGCTACACAACATCACCTCTGTCAGATGGACTGCATCAGCGTTATTTTCAGACTCAGCTTTGTGAGTTGCACCCATGTCGGTGATGTTAAAAACACGTGTTTACAGGAGCTTAAATTTAAATCTCTTTCTTAAACGCATCAATGCACACAGCCAAAATGAAACATCTATCCAGCTGCTGTAGGTGGAGAACATTGGTACATTGTCTTGTTTTTGTTTATGTTGGACATGTCGCTGGAGACTTATGTTGCTTTTTATGTTCATATTTTTGATTTAACAAGATACACAAATTACACACATCAGCTCACACAAACACGGCTTAAAATCACCCCCACATCCAACCTACATACAACCTGCGAGAGGACCCAGCTTACTCAGAAGTAGTAGGTAGTATTCATCTGTTACACAAGGACTCGACACTGCAGAACGCTCCTTTTCTAATGACTTTAAAAAGAAACGTTTCCAGCCCAGGGTGGCTCTCCATCAAGTCCGCATGCCTCAGCTCTGATACACTGTACTTGCACTTCCCATCGATAATCCACCTTACCTTCGTCTCTGTTCCAAACAGCCAGGACTCTGAAGATGAAGGCACTGAAGGTAGCAGCAAAGAAACCTCTCCAGTAGTTCCTCACCGCAAAGAATGTGGACGTTACTTCAATACTGAACAACACACCTGGAACACACACACACACGCACACACATATATATATTGAAATGTAACTGGTCACATTTTGGCCATCATGTGCTACACATGATAACTTCCTCACAGAAGCCCGGGTCACACATGATTATCAGCACAGCACACAAAGTCTCATGATAATGGTGTTCTTGACAGAGGTGCAAGGTACACACTGAAGTATGAATACACAGGGTATTAAATAAGTCAAATTGACATTTCTGGACATGCATAATCCTTGTGACATGTTCTCAGTCACTGCAGCTGAATATTTATTCAACTATATACCGACACACTGAGCTGTACAATGACTGAACAGGACAACTAAATGGTGTCACTCACACTGACTTGTAGTGAGACCTGAACTAGCATTCACAAAGGTACCTGAATGTAACATGAGATGACATTACGTATGCAGGTAGACATATGTCTTCACGATAACATCCTCACTGAGTGACATAAAGCTCACCATGTGTTTTGTAAGATGTGCAGTCAAAAGTCTATATGATAGCACTCACCTCCTATGGGGGCAGCAAAACAGCAGCCCACTCCCACAGCACAGGCTGCAGCCAGCATCTCGATGTTTCTTGACTCGTTCTGAAACACACACAGAGATACGGTTACGTTTCAGTCAGCAGAACTCATAGTGAAAATTCAATATATTGAACACACATCTTCTATGCCGACAACCCCTGATGAATCTGACTCTGACACCAAGTGGCAGTTCAGAGCACATTTCATCACATTAAAAGCT
Source organism: Chaetodon trifascialis (assembly GCF_039877785.1). Lineage (NCBI taxonomy): Eukaryota > Metazoa > Chordata > Actinopteri > Chaetodontiformes > Chaetodontidae > Chaetodon > Chaetodon trifascialis. Next base: position 6,381,745 of record NC_092064.1, on the reverse strand, counting down.
ATTAAAAAAAGAAAGTGGGTGAAGTAGCTTCATGCTTTAACAGCACAGTCCGTCCAGAGACCACCTCTGATTATCTGACCTTAAGAGAATCATAATGAGGATCTGAGGATCAGATGAGGAGTTGCCGTGTAATACATAGAAGGAGACATGTAAGAATAAATGGACTGAGACTGAGCTGCATGACTGCAGGGCAGACGATCACGGTGCACACTGGGAAATATTCTGACATGCCTGATCTTACTTACCTTCATTCCTATGAGACTGGTTTCCTTCAAGCAGCATGGCAGTGATAAAGAGAGGTTAGAGTGTGTGTGTGTGTGTGTGTGTGTGTGTGTGTGTGTGTGTGTGTGTGTGTGTGTGTGTGTGTGTGCGTGTGTGCTTCTCACTTGGACTGTACACTCAGTGGCTTATCCTGGCCTTACAAACTTACAGTAAGTAACTCTGATTAGCTGTGCTGCTGCTTACACACGCACGCACGCATGCACGCACACAGAAAGATGGTCGCAGAGCACTATAAAGGGGTGGTCAAGTAAGATGTCATAAATCCAGCTTACACTGCGAAACATGTTAATCTTGAATGAATATTTTAAAAAGTGCCAGCAGGCTGGAACATTTCCACTTCTTCCAAGTTTAAATCACTTTTTCCAAGAATTTTGTCGAATATTTGCAGTAGAGTACAGGGACAGAGAGCACTCGCACTCCTTTTCTAATAAAACATAACTGTCTCACTGCTTTGTGAAAAGAGGTTCTCCATCAACAAACACACACTGTGCAGAAAACATCTGGGCCTCACGCAAGAACGTTTTCTTGGTCATATACTAAACCTGCACTCCATTTTTTCCTTCTGGTGTTTTTATGTACGAATCAGATTCAGCTGCACAAACTGGTTGTAAAGGGCTCCTTTCTACTCAGTGAATGCCGCGTGTTCATGAGGAGGTGCTTGATAATGAGGCCACTGGCCTGACTGAAGGAGCCTCACACAGTGGCTACATATACAAGACTGCTTTGCTTCATTGGTGGAAAAGATTCACTCATAAAAACATCAACCAAAAGTTAAGGGAGGAATTTAACAAAGCAGAGCTTGAAGTCCTGCTGTCAGAAATCAGCAGATGACAACGTAACACATTAGTGGTGTCAGTAGCATGAAAAAAAGAGAGAATATTGCTCCAGCAGCCATTTCGGCAGAAAAAAAAAGAAGTAATGCTCTGACACTGAAGCTGTGCTAAAAAACTGTGCTAAAGCAAAGTGATCTGTGACAAAAAGAACAAGAGAACATCTTCCATTTTACTCCAGGGTTTCTTTGTAACCACATTCAAATACACTATTTGTACGTGACTCAAATAGTGAGAAGATTTTCTTCGCCCTGTAAATATGGGAGGATTCTTTTTAAGTTTCTGACTTGAGAATGTTTGAGAGCGTTTGTTTTTGCATTTGGCCCAAAGTTTCCAGAGACAGCATCGTGGGACAGTGTGTCTAAAACTGTGTGCACGACATTTGTATTTGATGGGATGAGGGGAGGCATTAAAAAATATATATTTAGAGAGAGAACACGCTGATATAAAAAATACAGTCTATGAAAGTATATGAAAAAACACATGGGGAAACAGAAAGGCAAAACTTCATCTGAAATGGTTAAAAACATCTTCCAGAGACCGGATAAAATAAATGTTTAGCTATTTTCCCACAGATTCAATCAACTTGATGAGACAGGGACATGGACCATGAAGCATGCTGGGAAGAGCGAACTGAATTACCTTTGACCCGGGTTCCTTCAGGAAGTTTGGGAGTAAGAGACAAAGTTTAGCTCCTCACAAACAATGAATAACACTTACTGTCAGTATGAACTCTGCGTGCATCACTGTAACATTTAACAAACAGTCTGATTTTCAATCATTATACCCGACTGCATCAACGTCTTTAGCTCCAACACCTACCCTCAATCAACTGACACAGGTCTCATAAATACACATATTACAAGTATGTGTGCTCTGTGTGTGCCTTTTTCAGCTAATAGTATTCTCCACGTGTGTGTGGATTACACATATAGAAATGTAAAGGAGAGCACGCTTTCTAAAAGCACACTGAAACAACAACAAGCTGCTTTTCACAGCCCACAGCCTACATTAGCATACTGTACTTCAAACTCTGAAGAGGATGGGATACTGCTGCAGAGGGACACTTCACACACACACACACACGCACACGCACGCACACACACACACGCACGCACGCACGCACGCACGCACGCACGCACGCACACACACACACACACACACACGCACACGCACGCGCTCAGCATTAATATGCAATAAAATGCAGCACGACACTCTAGAGGGAGGAGAGAGCGGGAAAGAGTAACTGCAGGGTTATAGGGAGACGATGATGATGATGATGATGATAAGTACTGAAGAGAGAGATAAAAAAGATAGATGTTGTGAATTAATTCCTGTCACATTTACTGAACAAGGTAAATGTCAACGTGGATGTTCAATGTTTTCAACATGAAGACCACAGTCAGCTCGGACGGACTGAGCTGATCTTCAGTGCATGTCAGCGTCTGCATGTTTCTCCCATGAATCAATCTGTCTTCCCTCCTCAACGTGGACGGACGACAGGCACGTCCAGCAGGGTGCCAAGTGTCTTCGCCTAAAATGCCTGTAACTGTTGATGCTGCTCAATCTCCAGCAGACGATGAGTCTGTTTTGTGGGAACTCATGCTGTAAACCTTTACACGCGTTTGATGTATTTGTATTTTATCTGCTTTATGGCGTTAAGTGATCAGAGCTGTGCGTGTTCTGTGACGCATGCCGGGTTGCAAGACTCATTTCCCTGTCGGAGGGAGCCAGTTCTTTCTTTTTCTAACTCAACTTTGGAATTTGTCTGGAGAATAAAAAGCTGCCTGTTGTTTGGCTGAACTCCTCCGTATTTCATACACAGTATTATTCCCCCTGGACATCTTGTCTTAAATGGTATGTTTTTGAAATTGCAAGACCTGACGCTAATTCTTCCGGCAGCACTGAGGTTTTATGTTAAAAGCCTTGAAACAGATGCTCAAAGTATATCTAATACTTAACACCATTATTATAATGTATGGTCAAAAGTGGGGTGAGCAGTGGATGACGAGGAGAGTGAGACTGCTGCAGCCAGGATCTAAACTCTGACAGAAAGCTTAAAGCCAGAGGCTTCAATGTTCACATACAGGTATAATGTGCAGGCGTGCATACTTTTTGCCATGTACTGCAGGTGTTTCTGTTACTCTTTTTACTCTCAGTACATGGATGGCCAATCCATCCCTCCAAACCACCTTTGTATGAGGATATCAGCTTTGTCATAGCTGACTACAAAGCAGTTTCTTCCTTTAGTTGAAGGCCATACTGTGGCTTCAGAGTGGGAACTTTGGAGCTCTGGCACCGACCAGTCCCTCTGTGTCACTGGCCTCTGTAGTCTCTTCAAACCCCACCATCGCCTCTCCATTTCATCTCCCAAGAGAGGTGCTCACATTTTCAGAAAAGAGAGATGAGAGTCAAGATTTTCTCTGCCTTCCTCAAGCACACAGACTCCGATCCCAGCGGAGAAAGAGGGGGGATGGAGGGGGAACGGAGAAGATGGAGAAAATGGGTTTGCTTTCCTTTTCCTCCACTCAGTCTGCATCTTTCCCATCCTTCTCTTCCTTTCCCCTCATGGAATTTTCATCTCCATCTCACAGCATCTCTCTCTGGGCAAAGTTGGTTTTGAAGATGAAAAAGATCCAATTTGCTGACAAATACCAAACTGATTAAACATTTATAAAATGGGTTATTACTGGTTGTTGACTTTCCATGGGATGAACGAAATTAAGGAGGAGAAAAAAAAATGTGCATTTCACGTCTGCGTGCACGGCCATCTTGCCACTTCAGCTGAACAAATGATAGAGGCACACATAGATGGAGACTAAGTAAAAACCAGCCTTTCGTTTTATCTCGCTCGGTCTCGGTCACTTATCTTCATTGTTATTCTTCTTCACTCAGTCTTACATGATCATTCTGTGAGCTCAGCCTGAAGATGTGACCTGCCACTTTTCTGATCAATTTTTGATAATTCGGAAACTGATGCAAAATCACTTCTTGTGCTGCTCTGAATTACAGCTTCGACTTCTGCCAAGCCCGCAACTTCTCTGATTTGGATCACACTCACAGCTCTCACTGGAAAGCTGGAAAAGCACATTGTCCACCACCTTCTCCGAACCAAACAGCAGACAGACACAGTTAAGGGCTAGCCGGTGAACATAGTGCAGCATTTACTGTAGCAGCTAAAGAGACAGATATTTCCCCTCAGGAGTTGGTGGAGACCAAAAACAGAGCAAAAAGAGGGTGAACACTGGTGGAGATGTTCAGCATATCAGCTTAGCTGGTGACAATGCTGCATTCCCATCTTGCTTCTGGTGCCCCCAAGTGGTCAAAAAAAAAAAAAAAAATCAGCTAATGCGACTTTAAGTCTTAGTGGCCAGCTAGCACTATTCAGACCAGTGACGTGCATTTCACTACTTGTATTCCACTTTTTAATTTTTGTTTTAAGAGTTATTTTTATATGACAAACGCCATAATGACAGAATGACAAAAAAAATACTATGTAAAACTTTTATATTGTTATGTGTTAACGCACATACTGAAAATCCGTCTTTTCTTTTACAGATACTTTATGACAGATAACGTCTTATTTGCATGCTTTGCTAGTCCCATCACCTTAGAGACAGGACAGTCCATGTATAGTGATGGAACAGGAAAATCACTTGAGGTGAAGGTTGAAATTGTTTCCTACATGCTCTATAGAGTATACAGTGTGTCTGTAAAATAACAAGAAGAAAATGTTTAATAGATGTTTGTTTGTCAGCAGGCTTGCCAGTAAAACCAGTAAAACACAGTTACATCACCAGAGCAGTTTGGCAAAATGGAGAGAGAGACTGACCTCATAGATTCCTCCAAACAGAGACATGAACTTGCTGAGGAGAGCAGCACACAAACTGGCGATGTGTACGAACGGACCCTGGAAGGAAGAGGAGAAGACATAATAAACACGTGCAAAGTTAAAAAAGCACTCTCTCCTCCTGTCTGCTGAGCGTCACACAAGCGCGTACAAACTCTTTGAAAAGACATCAACAACAACAAAGTCTGCAGCGAATATTAAAATTCTGGGGATGAAGTTCAAAGCGGAACTAACAGGATTAAAAGTGAGCACATCGCATCAGAAAAGTGATGCTCAAGTTAAAGGAAGGCGGAGGCCTGCGCTGAATCCAAACTGCTGCTGCAGGAGGACACAAGCGAAAGGGCCCGTGGCTTGTATGTGTGTGTGTGTGTGTGCGTGTGAGACAGAGAGGAGAGAAAATATTTTCCTGCAAGTATGTCTTCAGGCTAGGCAGTCATTTGGGGGATGCTGCGTTTACCTGGAACTGTTTTTGCTTAAAAACACTGTGTATAATGTAGTGTAGATTACAATTCCTCACACACATACACACAATGAATCCACAGGACAAAAACAACATCTGCGTAGGTGGATGGGGGATCTGAAAATATGTAGAAAAAAATTCCCCTCCATCCCTCTGGGTATAGAAAAGTTCTCAAGTGAATTCTACAGACTTCCTTCCTTCCTTGTCCATCTCCAGATTTCTCATTGCTCTCGACCTGTAGGAAACTGGAATGAGCCGGGGGGGTTACGTTCCCCAGGGAAGTTCAGGTATTGCAGCACGTATGCATGCTGTGACTCCAGGCACGATACAGTTACTGTAAAATGACTGTGAACGCTCCTGCAGTTCACTTTGACCTACATGTGCTTCAGATGACTGATAGTGATTTGAACTGAAGCTGCAGAAAACTGGAGCACTGTGCTAATACTAGAGTCTTATTTTTGATGTTGTGTAAGCTGGCGTTCAAGCCTGACGGCAGCTTGGTGCCAGTCTGGATTCTCTATTTTATCACCAACAGAGATTCAACGCTGTGAATCACTTAAACTGTGTTAGTGTGTGTTTGTTTGTGTGTTCAAACAACGTAACTGTTGAATGTGGGTCAGCGTTTGAGTTCTGCTGGCCTTGCTAACATAACGAAGCACAGCTGAATTCATCAGCCATTATGGGATGGTCCTGTGATGGGCACTTTATGTGTGTCAGTAGCAGAGACACACATTTATACTTACACAACACAAACACAAGAAAGCATATATTAACCATTTAACCTGAAGATTTCATTTTGAGCCACACTGACTGAATCACTGATTGGCATAGCTGTCAGCGTGTGTGTGTGTGTGTGTGTGTGTGTGTGTGTGTGTGTGTGTGTGTGTGTGTGTGTGTGTGTGTGTGTTACCTCTTTGCCCAGGGGCATGCCACTACCCAGAGCACAGGTGAGACCGATGACTTTGGCCACAAAAGTTTTGAAGGTGAGGTATTCCTTCAGCACAACTCCTCTCAGGATGGTCTTCATCTCTGGAATCCCTGAACCTGCAGGGGAGCACAGCACACCGTACGACACACTGAGCTCCTGACCTTAAAGTGGAAACACACAGCCTCCGCCAACAAGATGAACACCCATCAATTACATCATGGCCCGAGAGCAATAGTCCAGTGTTATCTGTGCTGGTAAAATGAAGTGTGAGAAAGATACGTGGAGGTTTTATGAGGTTTATGTGCGAGACTATTTCCTGGCCCGGAGCAGCAACTTCCTGGAGTCTCTGCTGGTACCTGGCTACCTCATTGTAGGCAAAGCAACCTCAATCTGCAGCGTGACTTCACATCTGGTTGAAAAATGTGTTCATTTTAAAGGACTGTGTCTTTGTATTGAGGGTTAACACGTCTCTGCAGATTGAATTCTGTCTGTCTCACACAGGAAAATACAGTCTGTTTTGCACATTTACACATTTTTAACTTTGGAGAAAAAAACCCAGGAATATAATTGTCTTAGTTGTATTTTAGACAGCCAGCTCTGCAGCCAGCTCAGCTTCAAGTCCCACAATTGTCAATCTTGTGTTTTTTGGCTGCTTTGCGATGTTCCATTCTTTGGGACAACACTGCATCAGGCCGTCACATAGACCAACAGTCCTCATGTTTGGTCTCCAGTGCTCATATACAAACAGCTAGCTGAGTACCAGTTTATAGAGTCCATGTCCACTTGAGTTTTATGAACGTGACCTAAGCATCTTCAGTTCATTTAAACAGTAGATGCTGGCGTGTTTTTCATATTATGTTGAAGTAAACAAACAAACAGAAACACAATGTGTTGCACCGACAGTGCAGATTCAAACAGAGACTGAAGGAGCTGAGGGAAAGGGAAGAGGAGGTGATTCACTGACAGAGGGGGGACCCTCAGATTCTCAGGAGCCCACCCCTCTCTTTAGCCCCTGTTACTGAGAGTGACAGTAAAGTCTCTGCTACACCTGCAGCAGAGATGACTTGAGGCACCTGATGGAGAACTGCACAGACAAACCTAACATGAACGTTAGAGTGTACGACAGCTTTGAACCATGCACGCAACTCCTTCACTCATCTGCTCCTGAAGCAGAGGGGGGGCCCCCAGAGACAGAGAGGAGAATCACAGTGGTGTTACACTGTGGGAACTATCATTTACACACACGGGTGTGAAGGAGTTCATTACAGCCCAGGGTGGCACTATCAGTCTGGTTCAAGTGGCAGAGAGCCACTCAGGAAAGCTATCAGGGTTTAATTTCACTACTTTTCAGATGGAGAAGATGAGGAACAAAAAGTGGATGGATTTGGTGAGGTGTACAGTTTGTACTGTGTCTACATGACCAAGACCCCCTCCAGTGGACGAGCCCTTACTGCGAGCACTCTCTGGCAGGAGCAGGACATACTGTGACTCAAACAGCTGCAGACAATCAGGCCTTGACACATCAGCAAGCCACCCATGGTGCGACTCTGCCCGATCTCTATCTGACACAATGCATTTGCTAATCCAGATTCATGAACTTTGGTCATACAGTCTGCAGGTCTCAGTTCATTGTGTGCCACTCTGCTACTTTTGTTTCATCTCCATCGTCTTTGTGCTGTTTTAAGGCAGCTGCGATGTCACAGTTTTGTGCTCATTTCAATTTGCCACCTGATGTGTCATTTGGATCAAAAGTCACTGTTTGTTTTTTGTAACAGGGGAAACTGTACCAGCAAAGAATTTAATAATAAGCATTTTCCTCTCACACATACTGACATCTTATGTCCTATTTCATTTCTCCAGGATTGTTTGTATTATAATGCATTGTTTGAGGGCAGTGGTTGGGATATATGTTTTTTTTTTTGTTTTTTTTTATAAAACTGTGAATGCCAATTTGGCCAAAAACTTGGATGATGATGAAGTAACTGTATGATATACTGTATAGGGCTGGGGTTTGATAACATTTTATCATCTAAATTTGGCAGCATTAAATCCACTAATTGAATCTGAATACAGTACATATTAAGGCGTTGTTGGTCCTGTTTCGAGTGTGTGTGTGTGTGTGTGTGTGTGTGTGTGTGTGTGTGTGTGTGTGTGTGTGTGTGTGTGTGTGTGCGTGTGTGTGTGTGTTTTGATCGTACCGACAGCCTGTGGGGCAAGAATCTGGGTGAAGCCAGCAGAGAAGGTAATGAGGACTACAGGATAGGTGACCCAGGCCAGATACTGTAGAAACACATTACTGTCCAGACCCCCGTACATCCACTTCTGTGCTGTGGACACACACGCACACACACAGAGGAAAGACATGTCAACCACAACCGAAACACAGATGCACACACGATAAGAAGGACTGTGCATGTATGTAAAATGTGAATATACTGTATACTGTACACTTCACAAGCAACAGCAGTACAGCTGGCAAGAGATACATTTACAGTTGCATAAGATGGAAATAAGATAATGCACACACACACACACACACACACACACACACACACACACACACACACACACACACACACACACACACACACACACACACACACACACACACACACACACACACACACACTTTAAAAGACAGGGTGTGTTGTGAGTGTGTTTCCTCGGGACAGGCATTTATTCATTTTCTGGAACCAATTAAAAGAGCTGTATATCATAACTGGAACTGAAGGATTGGGTTGGTGTGCAAACACACACACTCTTTGCCCCCCTTCCTATTGTCCAACCTTCTATCCCTGTCTCCCTATCTGGATCCACCCCACCTCGTTTCTAATCCATTCTACATGCCTGAAACCACCTTCTTTCCCTCCTCCTCGTTTATTGACGCTGTTCATGCCCCAACCTGTAGGTATACAATCCAATTCCTCCCTTCCTCCCTCCATGCCTCACCTTGTAGACAGATGGCGATGCAAAAGTCCACCACCCAGCTGACCAGGGCCATGAGGAGTCCCAGCAGGATGAGGAAGATCCAGTCCTCCCCGACCCGCGAGATCAGGAACTTCTGACAGCGAACCGTGCAGACTACAGGGAAGGCAGGAACACAACATAATGTTAGGAACTACAGATACACATACTAAGACTACATTACTCAGGAACTGGCACTGAGCTTTGGAAAATGCAAAGAGTCTTTAATCCATTAGCCGGCCTTGGCAACATCGGCCAATAACAGTTGCCGTGTCTCCATCTGACAGCTTTTCAAAAACTGAGCCACAATAAACATGTTGTCTGCCTCATAATCCACTCGATCCTCAACACTGCTGTACTTTCTTTCAATGAGTAGAAGCAGTAATTCCCCACAGGTGAGTCAATGCACTTTTGAAAATGGTGAAATCTATAATTTCCCCTCAAATTTAATCAGCGGTGTCTGATACGTGATGGATGGATGAACAAAGAGATCGATCTAAAGTGCGCACACAGACGCCACCCACAGACACAAAGGAAGTGAAGGAATGAAGGAGCTTAGCAATTTGGGTAATGCTTTATTTTACAGATCAGTCATTTGCTAATCGTTTCCTGGAAGGTTCCTCGAAAGAACTATGTTTGATACTAATTACAAGACAACGCTCTGGGACTGTTATTGATATTATTTTGGAGGAATTTCCTTCATGAAATAATTGTATGTTTTATATGTTCAGATGAGTATTAAAGAGCAGGTTATGCTAACAGTTATTTGGAAGAGCAGCAATAAAATACTGTCTCTATTTGACCTGTAATTAGTACCAAATTCCTTCCTGGAAACCTTCCTATGGATTTAAAGTTCCTCTCAAAACAAAAAATTCTAATAATAGTCAAAGAAGTGTATTTTTCACTTACCTCCGGCAGTATCTAACTATGCACATGTTGCATTTTTGTTGTTTTATTTGACAGTTTTAATACATTCATGTATTAAAATGATTTCTTCACTAGAATGTTGTATATGGATTATTCAGAGCACCACAAACAAAATACTATTCACAAAGGAAACGTTAGACACCCCTACAGCTAAATGACACAATACAATTTTGGAATTTAGGTGACCCGGCCCTTTAAATATCGCTATTCCTCTAAATAAATGCATCGTCATTGCTATTTATCCAAATATTTCCCTACATTAAGAAAAGGTCATCTTCATATCATTTCAGCATGAAAACATTGGTTGTTTAAAGGCGGGATGGAAAGCAGCTGTCTTTGAAGGAGAAGCCAAATGCTGGAAAAGTTACATGACCTTAGAAAGCAGTGCCAGTGCCAACAGGGGGTCCAGCAGAGGTTATGATCCAGCACTTATGTTATGACACTGACAGACTGTGTTGTCACCTGGTGTTAAGTATATACTACCTACAATGCAATGGGGCAAGAGGCAATGAAAGCCTGATCAACTACGCAGATAGATGTGTACTGAACGCACAGCACAAAAGTTACAGCAAACAAACACACACATATATACTACAGACAGAGACCAGTGCGTGAAGCATGATCAGATCCGTTATACTCACCCACAAGCAACAGGAAACTCAGATTCACGGCTAATACACTGTACGACACTGCGCGAGACAGGCATACACAGTTACTAATTGTGACTAATTGCTGGAACAAAACATGAGTTTGATGGTGACTCATTAGGGTGTGCACGCACACGCCATAATTCAGAATGCCTCTTGTTCACAGCACATTTCTCTCCTCCCCTCTCCCAGGCATGTCCTCGCCTCCCCTTTCTCCTCTGCAGGGAAATGCCACTTTGGGAGCAGTGGGGTGCCCCTCACACTAATGACACTCACGACACACACATACACTTTCTTGTTTCTCGCTCCCTGTTTCTCCTTTAATCTCCAGCACAGAGAACCAATGTTATGTAACACTCACATTATTTTTTTCCAGTCACCCTCATGTATTTCAGTGTACCCATACACCCCAGAGCACGATGACGCTGGTTACACTCGCTCTCTTTGATGCTTCTTAGGAATGCCTTCACGTGTTGTTGATGAGGAACTGTTGCTTTAAATCAAGTGTGATGGCAGGAAAGAGGAGTGTTTACCATCTTCTTTGCATCCCCCTTCACTCCAGCTGCACAAGCCAGCGAGAGGGTAACCCCAAGTTCATTTCCATCTACAAACACCCTCCAGCTTTGCTCTCTGACATTTCTTATGGTGCATATATAAATGCACATCTAGTGTATTGATATCTGTTCTACTGGTGTGTCGTTATTGTACAATCTGTAGTAGCTTTGTCCCACAGACATGATGCTTTCTTCATTTAATTTCTCTCCCATTTACAAACATGAATAGACAACCTCTGAGAGAGAGAGAGAGAGAGAGAGAGAGAGAGAGAGAGAGAGAGAGAGAGAGAGAGAGAGAGAGAGAGAGGGGAGGTGAATGACACAAATGCTGCAGGGGTGGAAAGAAATGCAGATACACACTTCCACATCAAGCACACATTCACCAATCAACACCTTCAGGAGCCGTCTAACACACACATGCTAGCAAAAGCTGACACACACACACACACACACACACACACACACACACACACACACACACACACACACACACACACACACACACACACACACACACACACACACACACACACACACACACACACACACACACATTGATTTGCCTTTGCTTTTTGCTTTCAAGCACTCCACACACAGTTATATGACAGTTTTGAGAAGCAGGCTTTGTGCATGTGTATATTTAGATTTATGTGTGTGAGCATGTGTGTGTGTGTGAGCATGTGTGTGTACGTGTGTGTGTGCGTGTGTGTGTGCATGCTTGTGCGTCATCTCACCCACGGGCCGTCTGTGTTCTTGGACCCCTTCTGTCATCCAGACACTAGTCAATGTAAATGAGTGTTATTGTGTGTTTGTGTCTGAGTGCATGCATGCGTGCAGACATGAATTTGTGTGTGTGTGTGTGTGTGTGTGTGTGTGTGTGTGTGTGTAGAAGTAAGTGTAATCTTGTCTTAGATGTAATTTAGTTAGCTCTGTCTGTGCTGTTATTGCTTAATAGCCTTCTGCAGTGCATGCACAGACACCTGCATGCAGACACAGACACACACACACACACACACACACACGTATATACACACACGTACACACACACACACACACACACACACACACACACACACACACACACACACACACACACACACACACACACACACACACACTGCAGACTGGTTGCTGACTTTATTCTTCATGGCATGCAATAAGCAGCATGCTAGTTCCCAATCACTCTCATTGCCTTCTGACTCACCCTCTGCACCACTCTCCCCTTCCGTCCCTCCCCTCCCTGATCCAATCATCCCTCGCTCCCTCTCTCTTCCTTCTTCTTCTGCTGCTTTCTGCTAATCACATTCAACCTCTGACTTTGCCTCTCATCTTCTCCTCTCCCTCTCAGGCCTTATCAGCTGCCCTCCACTCCTCCTCTCCACACTTGTTTCTTTCTTTGCACTCTCACCTCTCTCTCCACTCTCTCTCTCTTTATTCTTTTCATTCTTGCTTGCCCACACACCTGCTGAGACTAATTTAGGTTGCCTTGGATACTCAGCGCATCTAGTTCCTTGGCCTGGCATTAAGAAACACACGTGTGCACGTGAGCTTGCGTCTATTTCGGTTTGCACAATACAATTTTGAAGACCGAAACTACTGAAATTTGATATTTAATGCAAATAAAAGTGTACAGTGGCGCTCCAGGAAATTTAATATTGTACTTTTCTAAAGTTGGGGTACTTGCAGGAGAAATCAAACACCTTTTTTAATCATGTAGCAGACATTTTTCATCCGGACAGAATAGTTTTGGGGGATTTTGGAAATACCTTCAGGACAGTCATTAAATAAACTTCTGGGTTCTTCAAAGATAACTGGGTACATATTTTCTTGGGAAAAAAGGACGCTCATGGTAACACATGACAGGGACAAACTGGCGCTAGGCTAGGCTCCTCATGGTGCTTTAGTGGATGTGCTAACTGATAGCAGCAAAAGCTGGCTATTATCCTGAAACATCCAGTGGAGCATCACAGTTGTACTGTATACTAATCTGAGCACAGGAGAGAATATAATTATACTCCTGACACCTGCTGGGCTCCTTCCAAAATGTATTCCTAATATACTTGCCTGAAATTTGTAGTAAAAGTACAGCTTTTTCATGGAAGACATTGTGACATGTCACAGTAGGAAAAGGGCTTCTTATAATGAGTCAAACTGCACCATATCAATCATCTCAGAGGTAGAGCGAACGCACCAATCAATCTTTTCTAATGAAAGAACAGGATGAGAAAACCAACCTATCGGTTTAACTCTTGTTTGATTATGCTCAAAATGAGGGCAGGAGATAGGCAGCGTGAACACACACACCAACACACACAGGAAAATCACTACCGGTGCAGATTCTCTGCTGCCGCTCCCACATAAAACCCAATTATTCAAATCACCCCCTCATTTGTTATGCAAGGTGACAGCAATATATGGGTGTAAAGGGTAAAAGAGCCTACCATTAATGCCTCAATTCTGCACAGTCATGCCAATGAGGCCTGTCCCCGTTTTGTGTGTATGTGCTCCCACATTCATTATGTGGCTTCATGCGTTAGGGAGAGATTCAATTAGAAACGCTTGGCTGTGTTTGAAACCACCGTCTTAATTAGATTAGAACTCGTATAGATAGGCAAATCTGACCATTCAGCTCTTCTGCTTCTTCAATAGCAACTTTGAACGATGGAGAGATACAGTATGTGCTGTACAGCCTTTACTGTATGAACAGCACTGAGTGAAAGCTTTTTAAAAGGTCAATATCACAAATTGTGGATCACAGATTTGGGTGGCTGGTATGTAGTGTCACTGTGATTACTTTCATTTCAAAAACAGTTAGCACTTATTTTAATAGCTAAACTACCATCTTCTGTGGAGCTGTTTACAATTTGGCATCAAACACTTACATACAGTACATACAGTGAGTGTGTGCGTGTTTTAGATTCTCTGGCTCTCAATTCCCTCAAAGTTCAGTATTTCCAAGATGGCCTGCAACTGGTCAAAGAAACAAATGAGCATATTAAAGATGACCAAACTCAGCTCAGATTTGGATGAATGAACTGATCACTGTGATTCCACTGAAATGAACTGATTTTGGGAAAGAGACAACTGTGCAGCTCGCAGATAAATAGAAAAGAAAAGGCGTCGCAGGAGAGAATGGGGTTAAGTACGAGACGAAAATGGCAAAAACTAGCAAAACAAATTGGCCCTAAAGAGAGAAAAGCAATGTTGTTGGAGTAATAAAACCAACAATGCGTCTGTAAATGCTTCCTCTGGTACTTAATATTGCCATCTCCACTCCCTCGGCACACTATAACTGTAGCATCTCCTTCTTGCTCTTGCCTCCCCTCCTCCTCATTCATCCATTCATTAATCTATCCATCTCTCCCTCCTCCACTCCTTCCTTCATGTTGATGTGTTCTCTATGCTAATGCGGTGTAAAAGGAGGTGGTGTTTATGCAAATGTGCTGTAACGGCGTCGGTCCCGGGCGAGCAGGCAAAGCGCCTCGTCTCGCACTCAATCACCGTGTTTGCTCGTCGAACAACGTCGGCTGCGACACTCGTCTTATGGCTGCGGTACAATGTCTGCCTAATGAGGTGTAATAATGTGTACGCACGCGCTCGCACGTCCACACAAACAGGCCAGCACAATCAGGAACATTATGGTGGAAAAAACAGCTTCTGCATGGATGTTTAATTGCTTCCTGAGAGTGTGTGTGATGTATGTTTAATGTTTTTTAAGGGAGTAACACGTGAATTTAAGAGCACTGCAGGTTAGAAAGAGGAAAAACATCGGCAAACATCATCAAGTGGGATTGTTATGGATGCTGCACAGCTATGATGACATTTCTGCTGTGCGTCTGAACTCTTGGCGAGCAGGGACATTAATGTGCTGAACATCTCAGGCTAAAGTCTGAGGTCTGTTGATGTTCTGCAGGTTTCTTTAATTTTTGTCTCCATGTCTGGTGCCGTGTGCCAACATCTGTCACTTGAGATTCTGCTCATGAAGTTCACGTGGGCAGCTTCTGTTTCTGGTGACACTTTCCTCATCAGGAGCATCAGGATAAACCCGTTCTGAAAACTTTTACCTGGCAACTTGAAATGAGAATTGTGATATATGACATCCTGGAGATAGTAAATGGATGTTTCCTGTACGTACAGGATGTCAGAGATGCACTTGCTGGTTTACAATCCCACTTCTAAATACAAGCCGCATCTGGAGCCTGCTGACAGCGGCATCGCAGGGTGGACTGTGAGTGTTCATTGATCCCACTTCAGCTTCCACCTGCATGAAACACCACTCTAATAATATATCACCATATAAAAGACTTTTTCTGTCCCTTGTCTGG
Source organism: Chaetodon trifascialis (assembly GCF_039877785.1). Classification (NCBI taxonomy): domain Eukaryota; kingdom Metazoa; phylum Chordata; class Actinopteri; order Chaetodontiformes; family Chaetodontidae; genus Chaetodon; species Chaetodon trifascialis. The sequence goes on along the minus strand of NC_092064.1, from coordinate 6,365,978 downwards.
AGCTGTCTCACTGCTGCATTTCACTTTTTAACTGAGCACTGAACACTTTTCAACTCTTCAATCAATACAAATGTTCACTTTCATTCAACACACACACACACACACACACACACACACACACACACACACACACACACACACACACACACACACACACACATACACACACACACACACACACACACACACACACACACACACACACTCAATCAATCAATACCATGGCAACTATTTTTCTCTCGCTCCATGCGGTCACTCCTCCCCTCCCTCTCATCACTGGTGTGGAACTGACGGAGTCGGCCAACCATACACTGGCTCCAGGTTTCTGGGGGTGTGACCCCAAACTGTGTTTCTATACTTTCTGTGCTTAAGCTGATTTGGAGCTGGAGGGAATAAACGTAATAAAAGTAATTCAGCACTGCACGTCTTCACACTCACTGTGGACGATTGAAAAAACGAAAAAGTGGATGCAGCAGAGCTCGAGATGTGATGTATTTTATTCCACACACTCTTCTTCCTTGTCGCCTACATCACCCCCCACTCAACTGCTGACGGTTCAGTCTGAGATTTGGGTGTTTTCTACTAATAGTGGCTGATCTATCCTCAAGCCTCAAAAGGCTTTATACAACTTGTGACACGAGCACTCCCCAACACGTGGAAACAGAGCTGCCATGAAATGACGTCCTCCTTTCAAAAATGTGAAACATCCCGGTTGAAACAGGATGTTGGGGAGGGATCATCCCAAACTGAAAACCAATTACGGTGCGACAGACTCAGATTTTATTTCTACTTGTGCGGGTTGAGGTCACAAAGGAAAATTCACTGCCTTCGAGGGAAGATCCTGTCCTCCACAAGGCTAAAGCCTTCATTTGATGGGGTCTTTATGGAAGAACCAGGTGATCAAACAGCACTGTGGTCTCAAACCATGTTGGTAATGGAATTAGGTAACAGGTCAGAAGAAGCTGAAGGTTCTGGGGATTTTAGAACATTAAAGACCCACGATTACTGTACTTTAACACCAACATCAATATTTGGGGTTTTAAAAATGCAATTATATATTGGTCAACATTCATTTTTTTTACATTAACAGAAAGATTTTTGATAATCAATCCCATAATACTGCAAAATCTGCATTTGGTTAGTAAATTACAGCTAAAAGCACGATACCTTCAGGTGCTGATATGTATCACTAAACAATACGCAAGTTAATGTCAAAATCAGCAAGGCAATTTCTTCTGTAAAAAGATTAATGAATGTTCCACAATTGTCAAGATTTTTCACGTTTTATAGCTCAGATTTGAAAGAAGCTTCTATGAGCAAAGACGTGTGTTTACTTTAAAGGAAGGAATAAATGTTTGGACAAACGACTTTTCAGCTTTACGATTCTCATTTCAGCAGCTCTCAAACAGGTGATGATTACGATGATGAACAAGATTAGCTCTGCATCAACGCTGAGGCTGGGACCATGTGACTGAGAACGGCATGATTTCTCCATATACACACACTTCTCACAATTCCTTGTGTGTGTGTGTTTGTGTCAGCCTGATCACACAGGGGAGAGCTAAGTCATTTCATTTCCTGGATGAAAGCTTGGTGAACCAGAAGCCAAGGGACCTGCTGCTACAGTCGTTCTCTGCACTGCCTCTCTTCCTCTCTCATCTGCCTCTCTCATTCCATCTCAATTGATTTTATTCGTCCAATCCCCAGACCTCTGCCATCCACTCCTCCTCCTCTCTTCTTTCTTTCCCTCTCTCTTTAGTTTTTCCTCCTTCTGGCCCCTTCCCACGTTAGGTTTTCCACCTCCATCTCCTTCAAATCGTCCCTCCATTTCCGCTCTGCAGCTGATCATTTCTCTTTACTCTCTGTTTATTGCCCCCGCCCCTCCAACCACCCATCTCTGCTGTTGCAGAGTCAGCACTTCCGTTCTGCAGTCCTCTGCAGACACACAAGTGCACTGATTTACACTTTTATATCCTGGCGGAACCAATTTCAGGGCATTTCCATTGCACATACATTTGCTATTCTTTAAACTGACAGCAACACACACACACACACACACACACACACACACACACACACACACACACACACACACACACACCGTATATACATGTATACACTATACATACAAGGTTACTTACAGTGTGTGTGTATGCATTCATACATATGGAAGCGGAGAAATGAAGCGAACACACCATCAATCTTCGGAAAAAAAGTATTAAAAGTTGCAGGGGAATACACAAAGAAGGAAAAAACACACTGTACACAGCTGAAAAAAAGAACCTTCATGCAGTACATATAGTACGTGTGTGCGTGTGAGTGTGTGTGCATGCATGCATGCATGTGTGCGTGGCCAGGGCACATTCGTCTCTTCTTGAGCAGCAGACAGAAGGGAGACATTGATCATCATGCTCGTCTGCAGCTTGCACCGCCTAATCAGAATCATTCATCTCCCCGATCTCACACACACACGCACACACACAAAACACACCACTAAACTAAGACGTTCAGAGCTCTTTATTACTTTCCATTAGGGCTCGAGGCTAGCTGTAATAAGGCCAGGCTGGGAGAGTTAGGCTTTTTTTTTGGCATGGAGACACAAGCAGAATGGGAATAATAAGCACACACAGATATTTTTCACGTTGGCTGTTGATTAATACAAAGCCACGAGGTGAGGCTGTGTGTGTGTGTGTTTGCGGGCGCCACTTTGCAAACTGCTGGATCATCAGACTTTGCTTCTGTTTTTCCTCTTGCTTTGCCCTCAGACAGACAGACAGACACTCTCACATGGGTGGAATCTGCAGAGACCGACCATGGGATGTTTTTTAATTGATGCAGCATTAATATGAGGTTCTCAAGCGCCCGATAAAGTGGGAGCAACACCTACTGACCACTTATTAAAGATTAATGATGGAATAGCAATGCAGCAGTATTAGCTGGGGCAGAGCCGAGTGTGAGGGTTGTGGGGTAGCTGGTAGTTGAAGGGGAAGACTGGGAATGATACAGACGCTTTATTACTTGATTGTTTACCAGAGATAAAGTCGTGGGCTGGAGCTTCCAGAACATACGGGTACCCTGACCCTGGAGGACAAATAGACCACAGAACATAGTTAAACACAAGCAGTGTCCTTTCATGCGTGTGTGCATGTGTGTGTTTTCATTTTATGGATACACAGTTTTGGTGGCACGGTGGTGCAGTGCGCGTGCCTCACAGCAAGAAGGTCGCCGGTTCGATCCCCGGGTCGGGCAGGGCCTTTCTGTGTGAAGCTTGCATGTTCTTCCTGTGCATGCGTGGGTTCTCTCCGCTTCCTCCCACAGACCAAAAACATGCTCATTAGGTTAATTGGTGACTCTAAAATTGTCCTTAGGTGTGAGTGTGAGCGTGAATGGTTGTCTGTCTGTATATGTTGCCCTGCGATCGGCTGGCAAACGGTTCAGGGTGTACCCCGCCTCTCGCCCATTGACAGCTGGGATAGACTCCAGCCCCCCCCCGCAACCCCAAAAAGGGATAGTAGGGTATAGACAATGGAACAATGGATGGATGGATACACAGTTTCCCCCTCACAACACAGAATCCAGCCTTCATTTTAAACAAGTTTCCCTTCCTTCACTGTGAAAGAAAGAGAATAATCCCTCTCTTTATCCAGTTTTCTCCACAGCATTATTATTTTGTGATTGATGTCAGCCCTGCGCAAACTCAGCAGCACCACAAATGAATGAGCTGCGGATGAGAGGGGTGGAAGAGGGACAAAGGAGTGATGGGCAAGAGCACACCCTCTGACGGAGAAGGATAGAGGAGTGGTGACAAGATGAAGAGAAGGAGGAGGAGGAGGAGGAGGAGGAGAGTACAGAGGTATAGAAGGAGAAGAGGAACTAAAAGACAGGCAGGTTAATAATGTGTCGGTAATGAATAATTTAGCATTCCTGCGCTAGACGGTATGATCCCACATAGCGGAACACACACAGATATTGTGTTAATGGATGGGAGCTGCCTCTAGGTAATATTTATTTTGGAGATTGACTGTCTACTAAACCAAGCTCAAGAACAGTGATGGTCAAACCTAACTAGGCACAGCAGGCGTCACTAGGTAATGATACCATGTGGGGCTACAGGTGATGTGAGAAAAATACCTGCTCAGGACGAGGACATCCACCCGGTGAGAGCCACTCATGTACGAGTTTAGGCTAACAGTGGCAGCTATGTCCTGCTCTTCACTTGGTTCAGGGAGGTTTGCACTCAAGCAACGCCACTCAAACTCCCACTCTTCTCTTGGAAAAGTGAGACATGCTGTTAAGTGTTTGCCACAGAATTACATGCTTGCGTGCGCAGGAGGCACACCCCCACTTTCTTAAATGAATTATAAAATAATACCACAGGTGGTGGTGCTCCGCTGCAAATATTTGAATTGTTAAGTACTTTGTGGCAAACAAATGACTGAACAATACATACAGCTCCCTTCTCTGTGTAATACATAATAACTATAATAAGAGTTCTAATAAAAGTTCCCCTGAATGCATCAGTTTTGGAAAAACTGTGCATACCTGTTCATGATGATAACTATTCATGAACTCAAATCTTAAAAAAATACATTTAAAAAGTCAATATGTAGCAGTCAAAGTTGATTTTGTGGCAGGCCGCCACAAATAAATCAGTGTATGGGAAACACTGCTGATTGAAAGTAGGAACACTGAAATATTTTCACTGAAATAAATCTAGCCAATGTCTCGCCTATCCAAGCATATTGTTCAACAATGAGCACCCAAACATTGAGAGGTTGTGATAGAACAACTAATATTTTGATCACATTGTTTAAGACTGGACTGGAACAGCAGAATGAAATGCTGCTCCTCTCTTTCCATGTTTTCTGAACGGATCACCAGCTGGTGAATATTTTAGACCCTTAAACGGAATTTGCTTTTTGAAAACGAGCAAGCTGGAGACAGAGTTTACAACCAACGCATGGAACTAACATTAGCTTAATTAGCGAGCACGCGAGAGTAAACAGGTACATAGGCATAGCAACAGTAAGTGAAGGGGACGGGGCTGTCTGGTCAATGATCCACTTTTACTGACTTCAGGGTCAAAAATGTCTATTAAAACAAGTTTTTTGTGATCATGAAAGTACATTTCTCCCCTGAAACTTCTAACAATAACACATGTCATGATAGTTTAGAATCTAATCAAAATTCAAATGAGAGGCCTTTCACGCTCAGGTCTGTCAACAGCCTGCCAGTGCACTATTGATCAGTACATTAAATGTCATCAGTCAAACTGCATCACATCCATCATATCAGCCAACAAACAGAAGTAGACGACTTTCCATTTTTGAAAATAAGGTTAGGTCCACTAAGGACACATTAATAAATCTGCACATCAAACGCAGCAATAAAACCCAAAATTCAGAGGGATCATGTGCTTATAAAAGGCAGTCCCATTTGTTTGTTTCTCCCATAGAGATCCCATTTTTATGAGGATGAGGATGAGGAAGTCTGGAAACACACCTGCAAAGTATGGAAAAATGTACATGTGTGTGTGTGAGTGAGTGTTGTGGATTGGCTCGAGGCTCATTGATGATTAGAGAGTAATAACTCAGAACATGGGGCTCAGATGGATGAAGAGAGAGGGATAGAGAGGGAGGGATACAATAACACACACAAGCACACACTAACACACAATAACACGGACACACGCACACACACACACTAACACACACACACACAATTCAGATTTTGCCCAGTGGAAAAGAGAGGGTGGAGGAGGAGGTGATGGATTGCAGACGGAGAGGGAAGTGAAGAGAGCTGAGTGGTAAGAAAGGATGCGGAGGAAAAGGAAGAGAGGAGAGGTCACTGAAGTGGAGGAGGAAGGAGAGGAAAAGGATTGGGGAGAGAAATGCAGGGAGGGAAAATGAGGAGAAAGGGGATGAAATCATAAAAATAAAGAGGATATGGAAGATGAGGAAGAGAAGAGATATGGGATCAGAGAATGAGAGAAAGGGAGGAAATTATGAGAGGAAAAGGAAAGCAAAGGAGGACATATTAGAATATAAGAGGAAGCAAGGAAGGAGGATACAGGAGGAGGAGGCGGGAAGAAGAAAAAGCAGGAACTTGAAACCAGAGAGCAGAAAAGATCGAGCAAGATCAAAATGGAAAACTTAAAAAGCTACAGAGAAACAGGGAAAGTAGGACGCTGACTTCGCCGCAGCCTTTGGTGTTTAATAAGCATCGACTTAAAGCGAGAGGAGCTGGATATAAAGACCACAGTCCAAACACACACAAATGAATGGCGCCACTAAAACTTTGGCCTGCGTTGTTTCAGCTGCAGTGAAGACTGTCAACAAGTCACACCGCTCATCGATTCCTACATCTGCACCTGAAAACAGCAGTACCTCTGGACTAATCCACCTAAATCTGCACTTAATTAGGAAATAAAACATTACTATTTAAACTAAAGACCTGAGAACACTACAGTCTGATCTGCGGACAGTGACCACAACAAAGCCGTTAATGAGGATCTGTTTTAGGGGCATGAATCAGTGTTTTCACTTTAAAACTGCATATTTTAATCGATTTGCATTATTTAAATACAACATACCATGGTATTAGTATGTGAGGCAGACAAGGAACTGCATTTTATTTCCTCCCCTGTCTTCAGCAGTTTATTATATTGTTGTAAGAATGAGCCATCCTCTTCCTCCTTTCAACAATGTGGTCAACTATAAACCCTAACCCTAACCTAACCCTAACCCTTCAACCTTTACCATCTACGCTCCTGTAGGTAAAGAGGAACTCGACCTGGGTGCAGCATTACTCTTTCAAACTGCTCTCTGTAGATTTAGAAACTTGATGACTTTGGCAGTCCTGCGAGTTCCTCAGTGATAGTATCACTGCTGGGAAAGTCAGTCCACAAAGGAGCTTACATGAAACTGTCATCAGGGAAACTGAATAATGTAGTCAGAAGAAAAACATTATCTAAATACAGTAACAGCACATAAGTATCAAACCAGAAATTCAGTGACAGCGTTCAGTACTTTATAGTTACAGTGGCAAAGTACTGAGGCTGGATATTCAGCCCATAATGTGAGAAAACTGGTCGAAGTTCATATTTTATGTGTAGGGACTTTGAAGCCCCTTAAACGTGAAATATTTGTACATAAGATCACCTTTTTCCAACTAAGCTGCACCTGTTTCATCCCAGTGAGATGAGATTACTATAACTTCCCCTGCTGCCTTAAAAATGTGAGTTTCACTGAACTTAGGTGGAATAATTAGCTCAAAGTCATCTTATGAGTTGTGAGAATGTAAAGCTCTCTGAGTTGAATTAAAAACCCTTCACATTAAAATCAGACTGTAGCACCGATCCAAGGCATAATGAGATGTTCTGAGGACATGCTTGGTTTTGTCTCTTTTGAAATGTAACACTCGGGAGTTACTACCAGCGTTGAGTAACAGAAGTTTCAACACATTTTTTGTTTCCGGCCAAATTTCCTTTGGAAATGGATGCCTGCAGATGACTATATCTGGGCCTAATTAGTTGCAAAACACAATGGGACCCCAGTATGACGATAACAATACCACAGAAAACGAATATTTTACATTTGTTTTTCTAATACTATGTCTAAAAACTGGCTGTTTACTAGATTTCGTGACATAAACATCTATACTGATATTCAGGAAATCTATATTTAGGCCATCTGTGATGATATTTTGGGTATCTATACTCATATTCAAGCTATCTATCGTTATATTGAAGCTATTTACTACATTTAGCTTTTCAAACAGCGCATAATATGCTAACTTGCCCTGAATTTTCAGAATGTCACTGGCTATAGGAAGTGCCAGAGATCTGCAGAATCATCTGCAACTGGCTCGATCTTTACACAAATAAATAGAACAAAACCCTTCCTTAAAATGAAGACTCTCATTGGCTATTGCAGGCTGTGGACATGACATGGAAGATCATAACTGGTCAAGTGAGGTATCAATCCAAAGCTCAGAGTGCAGCAGCCATCTTGAGATCAACATATTGCCTACTTGTACATGCTTAGTGGAGCTAGGACAGAGAAAACATGGATGATTAGCACGTCTGTCAGATAATTTGAAGCGGTAACAGCTTTCAGTGGACTATTATCTTGTTTTGGACTAAACCTAGTTAGAGGCAACATGCAAGTCTGTTCTCAATGACCTTGTTAAAGTATAAGCACGCAGGACGGGACTGAGTTCAATACTAACCTTCATTACATTACCTTCACATTGCTCTCATCACCAAGGAAGCAAAAGAAACAACCATGACTTGTATTAACACATTAAAACACACAGCAAGGTGAAATCATGTTTTCTTTTCTTTTTTTGAATCTCAAGCAATGCATGCTGGGATGTCTGCTAATATGCTGATCATGTTTCTTTAAGAACTTGATCTAATGAGGTGAGTGAACGCGCAGCAGTACGTTCATTCAAAGGCATTAACCTGAAATGAATGAAAGTTATAAATTACAGTGTCAAACCACACCGCTCGTAGAAAGAAGCTGACTGGCTGATTGAGGAAAAAGGGGGCTTTTTGGGGAATTAAACATCACTAAATATGTCATCTTAAAAAGACAATGAATGTGTGTCTGTATTGATGAGCAATGACACTGAATACAACAGCCTCCTTAAACTGCCCAAACTCCAGCCCACGCAGTGCAGCTGAGGGAATTGAACGTCTGCGTTTGGCAGCCTTTCCGCTCTCGCTGTACGTCGGAATAACAACAGGAGCCCTAATTTAGACATCTGGCACCCTGGGACAGGTATATGGATATTAAATATGATGTCATCATCTTAATGCTCCCAGCTTGTGTTGTTATGGGTGCCATCCTGGCTCAACCTGCTGTCCCTTAGATGACAAAATCAATGTAAGTGAACACTGTGTCTAGTGACCATTCTCTCTGCAGACACTCACACTGGATGAGTGCCACAAGCTCCACAGTAAAAGCAATGGACATCAGAGGTCCAAGACCACACACACACACACACACACACGCGCGTGCACGCACACGCACGCACACAATCTGCCCGAGTGGAACTGAATCAAATATTGATCAGTGGCCTAAGTCTCCTTGGTTACTTGATATATGAAAGTGAAAGTTCCCTTGCTGGCTCTCCCTCACACACACAAAAGAACAAGTAGCAGTGTGTGTGTGTGTGTGTGTGTGTGTGTGTGTGTGTGTGTGTGTGTATGTGTGTGTGTGTGTGTGTGTGTGTGTGTGTGTGTGTGTGTGTGTGTGTGTGTGTGTGTGTGTGTGTGTGTGTGTGTGTGTGTGTGTGTGTGTGTGTGTGTGTGTGTGTGTGTGTGTGTGTGTGTGTGTGTTAGGGGGGTCAGTTGTGTTACTTCCTGGACTTGGCTGACAGCTGAATGTGAATGACGTCTGAACATCCCCACAGTGCATCAGCGTGGTGCCCCACACACACACACACACACACACACACACACACACACACACACACACACACACACACACACACACACACACACACACACACACATATATATATTTAAAAAGCATGTGTGGACCAGCATGTGTTTTTCAATCATTTGCCAGGTTAATGTTGCCCGTTCACTGTTGATTTGGTGAATGCAGTCCATGCTGAAGTGAAGTGTGTCATAAACCATCATCCAATCATGCTCCGGTCTCTGCTACATTACCTGGATCACAGCTATAATTTGTAAAGATTTTTAAGTGTTTCAAGTGGCCAGAAGTAGGAAATATGAAAGAAAAATTAGGTGGCAATTGCATGGAATTATATTTTTGCGTTATGAAGATTATAATGTCAGCGGGTGCATTAGAGTGTATTGTGTGTAGGTAGTTCATGTGAGAGGTCTGCTTTGTGAAGCATGTGTGATAAAGCATGATTTCTGCATACAGCGATCACAGATACACAGTCTGATGTGCAGCCATAGTTTTTATGAAACATTTAGTTCAATCACCAGAAAACTGTCTCCAATTTTGATAATCAATTAATCCACTAAGTCATTTATAAAACAAAAATGTCAACCATTAATTGGTTCAAACTGCTCGAATGTGAAGATTTGCTCTTTGATTTCCTCATTAATTGAATATTTTTGACCACATTTTGCAGAGCAGGGGTTTTAAAGCATGGCATTGTGGGCCCTCTGTCAGGCTAAATTCAGACAACTGTGCCTCTCCAACATCCCCCGTTATCTTAATACGATTATCATTCTTTGATGGGTCAATTTCACCTGGGGAACACCATTAATGGATCCAAAAGGGGAATATCATTTCACCTACAGTAATTATTTGCCAATTTTATGCCTTGTGAGAGAGGGACAGAGAACTGAAACAGAGGTCTAAAGCCACAGGGGCAGTGCAATGGACATGGAGAAGCACTGGCATGTATTTAGACTTGCGTTTTTGATTACATGAAGTCCAATATCCATTCTCCTTTTAACTCTGTTTCAGTTTCCACCAACACCTGAGAAAATGATCTGTCTTCATCTGCCTAATAAATGGTACAACTTTCTTTCACCTGCAGGGAGGAGTCATCATCCTCTGTGGGTCTGTGTCCATAAGTGACAGCCTTAACATTACACAAAGTCATTTCATCTATCTTTAATATAAAAATATTGACATGTGGAGCTGTACTGGTTCCAAAAATAGCTTGGTTTCTGCCTTCAGCGGGGCTGAATGGAATCCAGTGAATATGTAAATGAGATGGAACGTAATTATTGCTATATAAGTGATCCAACGATAAAATCCAGCCACTCACTTGGTCTTTAGAACGCAGGCACCACTATGGTTTGATTTGTGTTTATCCTGACGGCGAATGGTACAACCAGCAGAGCAGACCTGCGTGTGTGTGTGTGTGTGTGTGTGTGTGTGTGTGTGTGTGTGTGTGTGTGTGTCTGTCTGTCTGTCTGTCTGTCTGTGTGTGTATGTCTGTGTGTGTGTGTGTGTGTGTGTGTGTGTGTGTCTGTCTGTCTGTCTGTCTGTCTGTCTGTGTGTGTATGTCTGTGTGTGTGTGTGTGTGTGTGTGTGTGTGTGTGTGTGTGTGTGTGTGTGTGTGTGTGTGTGTGTGTGTGACTATTGATGAAGAGGCAGACAGCAAGGACAGGAGTGAATCTTTTCACTCAGCCTTCATGTGGAACACTACACCTGACAATTGAAACTGACTGACTTCAAAAGGCAGCTAAATAGCATTAAGACAGAAGATAAGACGTGTTTTTGCCATTTTTCATTCCTTAATCTCTTCATATAATCACTGGATTCTCCACTCTTGTCTACTGGTTAAATAATCATTGGTTGGTTTATTTTCTTGTTTACTCAAAAGGTGGAATGCGGTGGGATATTTATTTGGTAAAAAATAAACATTTAAATTCCAAATGTTTTTTGGTAATCCATGCTAAACCGCTCTGACAACATGTCAGAAGCAATTAGAAGGCTGGGGACACACACACGTGCATGCACACACACCTGCAGGCGCACTAATATGCACTTAGGAGCTCACACAAAATGCATGAACCCTGACCTTGCACAGGTCATAAAGGTCGCAAAATGGAAAGTGTCAATGGCTAATGAGTGTCAGAGTGTGTGTGTGTGTGCGGCTGTGCATTTATGCACATGTGTGCACGTGTGTGTGTCCCGTGACAAATATGTTCACTCCCCACCTGGACCTGCCATCAGCCTATTGGGTGCTTTTCCGTTCTGCCATTTCAATCCGGCTTTTACATCACCAATGGACGGGTGAGTGGAGGAATACAGACAGGAGGAAGATGGGAGGAAAAAGGGAAGGAGACGAAGAAACGGGAAGAGACGAGGAAACAAGGAGAGAGAAGAGGAGAGGAGACAAGGGAAGCAGACAAAGGAGAGCAAGAAGAAAAAGAAAGGAAAGAAGATAAGAGCATGTGAGCAACTGTTGGTCGCTAGGCGCCTGCCGGTCACCATAGCAACATGCGGCGCCATGCTGAGCTCCTGCTGACATCACACCTGTTGAAGCAAAACGCTGCATGTGTGTGTGTGTGTGTCTTGGAACCAATTAAATGACATAGCGGTGCAGGTGGACTGAGGAGAGAGAGAGAGAGAGAGAGAGAGAGAGAGAGAGAGAGAGAGAGAGATGGGGTAAGAATAAAAAAAAACACAGCTGTGTGTATTTCATCACCTCTTGGACACAGCTGCTTACACACTGTGAGTGTGTGTCTAGAAACAGTTAGGCTTCAGGGTGCTGTCATTCACTCTCACTGCTGATGTCATGGGCCCCCAGCATCCCAGAAGGGACACACACACACACACACACACACACACACACACACACACACACACACACACAGTTACAAAAGAGGGCTAGAGGTGCCCCCCCCTCCCCTCCATCGTCTTCCCACAGCAACAGAGACAAAGACAGAAAGAGATTGAGATGGAGAGATAAAAATAGATGTTTCATTATGTGAATGTTTCTCCTTGTTTGTCTTTTGTTACGAGACAGGGCACAATCTTTTACTTTCTTCTTTTTAGACAAATCAATGACAAAAAATGTGGAATGCAACTGAGAAAAAGAGACGTAGGAAAAAAGAGGCAACGGGGTTGACGTAGATGTGCTTTGGCATCTCCCATCAGATCACTAAGTCACATGTGTGGATAAATTAAGCTTGACTGGGATTTGAATTGTGCATCACTGAGATACCTTCTACTGCTGCACTGTGTGTGTGTGTGTGTGTGTGTGTGTGTGTGTGTGTGTGTGTGTGTGTGTGTGTGTGTGTGTGTGTGTGTGTGTGTCAGGGCAAGTTCCTCTTGTCAGCTGAATATTTCATGTCCGTTCTCATGGCTGAGCTCTTTTAACAGAATTCGTTACGCTCCACACGCACAGGCGCACGCGCACACACAGTAATGTAATCACACTGCCTGTGTAATCCTTGCCTTTTAACCCTGTCTGGTGCGGGGATTCAATTTAAAATGGTCAGTCTCAAATGAGACACACTATCTTTGTGCCATCAACCTTTAGAGCACAATGAAACACACGGGAAATTCAATTGTTTCACCTGTGATGACCAAACAGAATGAAATTACTTTGGTGGCTACAACAGGAAATGATATTGAGGTTAACCTCCCCAACATTTACATTGAATACAAGATGGTAAAAAAAAAAACCACTAGATGGGCTCTGGAAGAATATACAAATATTTGTGTGTGTTCGACTGATGCGCCGTGAACAGGCAGGCTGTCGGAGGCTGAGAAGATGCTCTTTGACGTCCAGAGATTACACACCTGAGCACAAGCCCACACATGCACACATACGCACACACAACAATGGAGGACTAGAGGACGGCCAGGATCACACTCCCTCTCTGAGGTCCCTGCTCTATTGCTGCCCACACTCTTCTACCTTCAGCTTCCTTCTGAAAATGCTGCTGTGAAGCTCAATGCTGCCTCCTGCTGGCCAGCTGACACATTGACAAGCTTTCCCAAAGGACAACACTGGCTGGTTGAACAGCCAACAGCCAGTGAAAACACCGTCTGTTCATCCTTGTGGCACTTGTTTTCCAGTTAATGGTCTCCAAATGGAGGTGTTATGGGTATGAAAACCCTTCCAGCTCTGCAGCTTTAAGTTTACAGTTTTCCTTATAAAGTCGTGATGGTTAACTCCTTGTATTTATGAGCAGCCATGTGAATTGTTCACCAAATCCACCAACCCCTCTCTAAATGTCTCACATGGTTTAATTCAACTTTAAACTGCTGCTTAAACAATGTTACATTGGTGTTAACAATCTAATAAAGTCACGCATGATAATATGACTCAACAGCCATTTTTCTGCAGAATGAATACTTCTGCTTTTAATACTTTAGGTACATTTACCTTTTACTCAGGAACAGGCACTTCTTCCACCTTCCACCACTGAACACAGGTGACCCGAGCCAGCAGGTTCCAGCATGTCCGCCCATCTGACGCTTCGGGATCAAAGTGCCGCCCTCACAGAGAACATATTTACTACTGAAAATAGTTGGCAACCCTTGTTAAATGTTGATATTTTTAGCAGCAGCACAGCTCTACAATTGCAATGTCAACTGGTAACTCGCTCTGTTCGTCTGTTCAAACCACTTTGTTGTTGCTGGGTGAAAGTAGCAACGTTGTAGATGCCAACGCAAATAAAATCCTTTCTCAACACGGCCAGTCACAGCAGGGAGCCCTGTATAAAAAGCAATGCACCACACATAAACGAAGTCAACAACAGCGGCCGGAGCCCTCAGTTGCCTGTGGTATTTGTATCCTTAAGACTGCTCGCTATAGACAGCCCTGAAGGCCGTGGGCTAATCACCTCCATCCAATGATGTGAGAGCATGAACATGAACTTGTGATATGCACCTAGCGACCCAGGAAAATATGATCTGACATCACTTCACATCAGAGTCACAGCGGACTGAATATCATCTTGGACAGCACTGAGGAACGTCAACTCTTTTCTACTTAACAATATCAACAAAACTGGATAAGACTATAAGCCGCCGTAAGATTAGAATAATCACTGAAGCATTGTGTGCTGGAGACACCTGAACAGCTCATGTGCACCAGCTGACACATTAACTACAGGTGGAAAACTGCAGGAAAAGCAGTTTTATGAAGTGACCTCAAGGATAAGCAGACCTCCATGAACGCCTGTTTTCTTAAATGGTGATTCAGAACTCAGTTTGACCTTGAGCAAATGTACAGCTCCTTACAAAAAGATCCAGTCAGCTCTTCCACGGCCTTGGAAGGGCAAAGGTGGCCTGGCTGATGGTGCACGGCTGGGCTCTGGCTCATGAGGAAATGATAGATATGGAGCCTAGCTGTAGGGTTAAACCAGTCAAGCCTTAAAAGTCACCATTTAAAAGCAGGAAATTGGATGTATAAATTCTCAAAGGTGTTATATGGGGCTCCAGGTCCAGGAGCAGCACTGCAGTGTTTAAGCTGCAGATATGTCTGAGGGACTTTTGAGGTAGATAAAGACAAAAAGAAACTTTTACTTTTCCAAGTCGCACAGTTTATAAACAGGTGAAATCGCTATAAGTCCTGTTGGATTTTTGCTTTTTGGCAGACAACACTAAAATTCATCCACAGGACTGAAACTCTTAAAAAAGGATTTTCGCCTTTGATTCTAATTTGTGCTCCACTTGAGATTCATTTTAAGACGTAGAAATGACAAGAATGACTAAACAGGCTCCTGTGACTGTGGTGAAGCTAGTTCTTTTCCTCCACGCCTGCATTCAGCTGCTGCCTCACTTGCATTGAATAGTAAAATGACAAAGGTGTTAGATAATCAAAATGAATGTTTTTAATTACAGGAAACAAACAGTGGTAGATTTGGCCATGTTCCACCAGCTCAAAGCTTTTCTTTTCTCAGCAAAATTGGCAAAAAATGCAAAGCTTCTGTGTCATACAGTAGAAACATGTCAAAATTTGATTAGAGTAGATTGTTCTCCGCGATGGGGTTTACGTTCACACCAAACCCTAAAAGCCAAGTATCTGACATGCATTAAAGCTGACATTGCACACACACTGACAGTGTCTACAGTGAACTGCACTGCCAGCAGCATCTTGTGACTGAAACATGTCTGTCTGCTGCACCGCTGGTCATAATTACAGACGCGCTGTCATTACATTTTACCGCGAACAATGCCTGCAGCTGCTGGGACTGCCTGGCTGTTGGAGGAGTCATACCAGCATATCACACACACACACACACACACACACACACACACACACACACACACACACACACACACACACACACACACACTGTTACACCAGTTAAAATGATGACAGCTCCAACTGAGCTGGGCTGTGCAGACGATAGGCTGGAGATTCTGCTGCTGGCTGCAACACTCAGCATCATTAAACACCAGCAAATGAAAAGGCAGAAGTGTTTCTGTGAGTGTGTGTGTGTGTGTGTATAAAATATAAATAACAAAACAGTATGAGAGCAATAATAAACAGAGATTGTGCTGATCTAAGCAAGGGAATACTGTGTATTTATGTGTGTGTAAGTGAGAGTACCTCCCTGTCTCCCACAGCAGCTGCAGTCATAACCCACAGCAGCAATGAAGAACAATGTGTGTGTGAGACTTTATATTTACATATATTTTCAGCTAGTCGCCTCTTGTTTTATGCCTGTGCTTCACTCTGTGTGTTTATGTTTGCCTTTTTCTCATGCAGAGAGACAAGCGTGTGTGGCTGCGGTGCAATCAAGATCAAATCTATTATGCTTGAAGCTGCACGCAGAGGGACAAATCAATTCAATTGCTGGCATTTTGGTGTCCTGGTCCTTACAAAGAGGATGAGAAGAGGAGGAAGAGGAGTTAGATGGATAGCTGACTCATCAGCTGCCGGTGAAACAACAGCAAAACTCATCACCGAGATGAGAGCAGAGGACACACACACACACACACACACACACACACACACACACACACACACACACACACACACACACACACACACACACACACACACACACACACACACACACACACACACACACACACAGAGAGATCTGCAGCATTTAGGACAAAAGAGTGTCTATCAGATTAGTGCTTAATGCATTGAACCCTTTTGAACAGCAGAGGGCGCTCAATTTACACAGAACAGGCTGCCGCAAAGGGAGAAACGTTCCCGACATGCTCACCAACACTTCAGCAGCGACTTGATTCAGTCACTTTGATTTGTCATCATTTAGAAATACACGGAAAACAGCTGGTGAGTAAAAATAAAATCACGCAGGGTCAGAGGACATTGTGACGGGGGATAAGATAACACCTGCTATCTGCTCCTCTGCTTCAAAGCTTTGAGGTGAACTTTTCAAAACATTTCTTCATGTTCTCATAATCAGTTTGCAGCCCCAAACTGCCATCGAGCAGACGTCACTGCCTCTTCATGACTCATCATTCCCTCCTCCTCCATCAGCTGGAGCCTGGCCACAGGAAGTCACGTTATTCATTAAAGCACAGGTTAAAGGTAGACTATGCAGGAACTGTTGGTTACTGATGTAAACACAGAGTTTTCAGTGCTGTGTCCGCCACCTTCATCACTTCCTCGTGGATATCCCGACCTCACCTGTGCGCTCTTATTGGCTGAGGGCTACACACCTACTGCTCAAAGGTTGACAGCCAGAAATTTCCCAGCCGCAGCAAAATAAGAAGAATGATAGAGAGGGATTATTTCTGTGTGAGTGTATGCACTGACATTTCCTGCATTGTATAACTTGAAGGCCTTTAGAAATCACACAGTTACTTGAATCTATCCCAAACTAATCGAAAACTTCCAGTGAGTGCTGCAGGCTGCTCTTGTTTTCCTCTCCTTTCTCTTTCAGTTAGTGTGCATGTGCAGTCTATGTACAGAAGCGTCACTTGATTTATTGTCTCACACACACACACACATAATTACTATTATCGCCAGTGACTATACAAAGCGAGGTGTGGGAATGTTCACATGAATCCAGCCATGCCTTTAAACACCGGGATTCATTCACATGCTGTCCACAGGTTCACAGCACAGGATTGTTGCGGTGACGATTGTTCAGCTCTGCAGCTTTTTTTTTCCCCCTTTCCTTTCTATCCCACTGTTCAACATGATCAATGCTCGCACAGCAAAAAGCAGTAAGGCAGGAAGTCCTTTTCAGACCAGCAAAGCGCCTTCAGGATGATATTTCCACCACTAAGGTAATGTTCAAATGATGTCCCCCTTTGGACAGCAATGCTTTAGATGGTTCAGGCTGATATATGGAGCGTAGACTGTTACTACTCCTTTTAATGTGGCTGACAAAATGTGCAGCCTAATCCTAGAAGCTACCACTGTCGCTGTGATGTAAAACGACACCTTTTCTAAACTGCAGTGGAGTCATCTAGTGTTTTAGTCCCATTAGAAGTGATCCAGAGCAGCTGACCAATCAGTGGACTCAGACTAGAGTTAAAAATGATGTTCAGTGACATTAAAACACACGTGAATGTCTCATCGAAACACTGTCCTTGACCTTTTTAGTACTGCAGTGCACTCTCTTCTGATGCACACCTCATCATTGACTGCTTTGGAAATATCACAGATAAGTCAGGATCATACACTATACGAGGAGATGAGGAGAGCTGCGGGCAAACTGCATTAAAACAGGGTAAGAGAATGATGTTTCTCTGTCCTAAATTGATATTCCTTGACTTTAAGAGCCAAGAAAGACTTGTAAATACAACCTTCCTTCAAATTGAGGCCAATTTCAGCTGCTCCACTTGTGTTATTGCCACAAATAAAGTGGCATGGTGACTACAATGGTCTCTAGAGTTAAAGGACTGAATTGATATAGTTGCGTAAGCACTGGTTACCTGGTAGTTATTTCATGAATTTTGAACACAATAGGAAAGTTCTGGGAATGGAAGGTTTTTTTGATTAGGTGGTGAAAATATGTCCTCAATGTCTTCACTTCTAAAAACATAAACTGGTTGGAAGAAGTTTAATCTTGCTGATTTGAAGCTTTTCTGACCCTCTTTTTTACAGTTTATGCAGAACTGTAGGGTTCATGCAGAAAAAGAGATTTTCTCTGAAGCACTAAAACAGGCTCTGCCCACCTGGGTTTATGGTGGATTATTTCCTGAATCAATGATGTGACTGCCTTCTTTAGATCCCATCAATATTTATTCCACGTGAAACTGCAATACATATTCTGAGAAACTGTGTCCTTAAATATCAAAACTAATGACATAACGTTCTTATTCCATCATGAAAAGCCACAAAACAGCAGGCTTCAGACTGATGAACAGCATGTTATCTAGTCAGGACAATTACATTGTACATGCACTCGTTGTTACTTGTGTTGACCCTGCGGTATGAAACTTACTGCGACACTTGGCACAGCGTCCCTTGTCGTACTCCAGCAGGTCCAGGGTCCGGCTTCGGTCGCTGACCGATCGCCTCTGCCCGCTCTCCCTCAACCGAGCGGCCTCCTCTTTGGCGTACACCCCGAGCTCCTGGGTGTAACGCCCATACATCTGGAAATGGACACAGACAGGGATTAGCTTTAGTATTCATTGTACACACACATTCAACCGTATTGCCGGTTCTGCATCTTCACCACTAATCACATATGTGAATGAAGTGACTTGGTTAAAAAAATAGGGGGATATCAAGACTGCTGTAGCAGAGGGAGAGACGAACACAGATAGAGTGCAATGCTGCTGACTGGCTGTGTTTACTTTTTTCAACCTTGTAATGACCTCTGGATCATCAGGAAACACACACACACATACACACACACACCCTCACATTCTCTGCAATGAACTCAATCACTTCTCACTGGCTCCAAACCGGTCAAGCCTCAACCTTAAAGTTACAATTGTAAAGAGTTTCATTTAAACAAATGTCTGGCCTATCGCTGGATGACAGCCATAGTTCACCAAAAATACATCGAGAACATAAGACAGCGGTCATCTTGTGCAGTTTTTGACAGCGGATCAGTTTGAAATATTGCCGGGAGTAACAGAATAAGACGGAACAGCCGCAGTGAGCTGCTAGATGAAGAGTTGGCTGCGACAGGCTGCACACCTTCAGCGTCTCAGCAGGGTAACAAACTCCTTTCAGTTCGACTGTGCTCGTGTTCAGCATTAAATCAGATCATAGTTGGTCACAGAATGATAGAAAAAGGCCAATTATTGCCAGAATTTTTTATTAATACAAACCCAGAATCCTGGGACCTGTCGTATTAAAGCACACTTGTGGATACCACAGGTGTCGCCATATCAACCAGGACTGAAATCTGAAGGATGGCAACTTTAACGGTGACTCATAACAACCCACAAACACAAAACATGCTCTTCTCGAAATGACGTACAGTCTCTTAAACACACACAAATACACACATAAAAAAGAAGTCAAGTCAGCAGTACAAGAGACAGGAAGCATCAAGTTTTGTACACCGCCCACACACCAGCTCCCCCTACCATAGCACCCCTGGGTGGTGCACAGGAACAGGGGCACTAATGATTTCCTCTTGGCCACCCAGCAACTCACAGCAGACTATTTTAATCCCGCATCAACAGGTCGATCAGGGTCATCAAGGCTGATTTCAGCAGTATGTGAGTTGCTGATGTGAGTTGGATTTCAGCAATAACAGTAATCAAACATCACCATGCAGGATCTTGTTAGTACAGATTGTTCTGCACTTCAGAGGGAGAAAGTCAAATCCTGGTTCCTCCTCAGATGACAAATATTAGAGACTGGCCAGATGATCTCCATAGGTCCCTATGTGGTCAGAATGTCCACAGACACACTTCCTATCCTGGGACTACAAGAAAAAAGCATAGGTAGAAGAGAACATTGATTTGTGCCAGAGCATTTGTCAGCCATTCTGAATTCATGCGAAAAACCTGCTATTTTAATCAGTGCCACTAAACTTATCCAACTGTGACAAAATTTTGCACACAGCACATTTGAACTTCCTAGATTACAGGCATTACTCTTCAAAGTCCAAAGCCTGTGGTGTCCAGTTGAAGGCCACAGTGAAGCAGGAAAGAGGAAATGGAATACAATCCAGCTTCATAAGAGTCTACCTGCTTTTGATTGAGCTCAAAGAGTGCGTCCAACTACATTTACTGAACACGACTACCAACACTGGAACAAATCTACACATCTTCAAATGGACAGAGTGTTGGGCATATTTTCAACTGTATTTGCAAAGCTTTACTAGAGAATATTCAATCGTGAAATCATCTGACGCACAAGCTTTGAATTCTGTTTTGCTTTGTTGGTGTTGCTGATAGAGGTGGTGGTGATAGTTTTAGTGATGTTAATATTGTTGTTGTGTTGGTATCAACATTAATGTGACCTAAATAGCAATGATGATAATTGTGTTAACAAATCTTAACAACCTTTTTTCTATGGTGATGTGACAAGACAAAGCAGACTTTTCAAACAACCATATTAATCCAAAACCTGTATTCTTGTACGCATGGATCATCTTGCCAGTAGCACACCTTGAGTGCAGCATCAATGCTCCCACCGCTGTGCTGGAGCCTGGAGCTAACCAAACACCTTACAACCTTAAATGTTATGCCAAGTGAGAAGGCGACAGAAAAACACATTATAGCTTTGCAGAAGACTTCTTGGCAGTCTTGGAAATTTGGACCTGGTGATGGCCTTCGAGGAGAAGTCAGAGGATCACCAAAGTTCAGTTAAATCGTGAATGTTTGTACCAAATTGCATGGTAATTCATCCAACAGTTGTCAAAACGCTTCTCTCTGAACCAAGTGCCAACCTGCTGGTGGTGCAAAGCCAGTAGGAGAGTGTGAGAGTCTAGAAACCATAAACGTCTCTTCCAAGTTTCATGGCAATCCATCCAACCGTTGTTGAGATATTTCAGTCTGGACCAAAGTGGTGGACTAGCCAACCAACCAACCAAAATTGCCATCCCTAAGGCCCCTAACAGCCAGGTAAGTCAAAATTTTAAGATCCATACAGTAAAATGTTTTGTGCTTAGTTTTATGCAATATTCGGTTGCGACGGAAAATTGACTAAAATGTCAAGTGTTTTAAAAATTAAAATTGGCAAAAACAAAGGATGACAAAATGCCCAAAAATGACTAAAACTCATATGACTTTCTGATTTCAGAACAAAGAGGAAGAAATCTAAAAATAGCTGACAAAATGCACACAAGTCTGCATAGTATAAACAATCAGAGACTTTCAACCTGTTCAAGCTGCCTTTCTGCCTTTGGACAGAGGGCATGGAAACTGGCAATTATATAATATTTGTCAAATAACAACATTCACAATAAGCATAAACATTACATACTGGTATGACCTTGAAAAAAGGCGTAGTCTTTCCATGTCACAATAATGGTACTTCCATTTTTACTTTGAGGCTGACATGGTTGGGGTTTAAACAGCAAAGCAAAAGGTACATTGCTATTTCTGTTTCAATAATCAAATGTCCAGATTCCCAAAACTTCCAAGCATGTCAGAATAAAGCAGACACTGGAAGCAGGCCTACGTTTCTTGGAACGTGGCCCCTATGGTCTGATGGAAGAAAGTGTTTAGATATTATACACACGAGCACAAGCATGCCCACGCAACCACACACCCGCACAATGCTGAACCGTGAATGATGACAGAGATGCACTTGGCATCTTTTAAACACCGTCTGCCATGCACACAAACAGGAGGCCTGCTGGCTATTTTTAGCCACACACACACACACACACACACACACACACACACACACACACACACACACACACACACACACACACACACACACACACACACACACACACACACACACAGTAAAGCTCACTAGTTGCTGTTTTATTGGGGTCAATGATCACAGCAGGTTGACTGACAGGAGTACAGGATGTTAAATTACGGGACTGTCAGTCAAAACACAGAATTGAGGACATTTATCTAAATAAGTGGAAGGCACCAATTCACAGAAAGGATGGGTTCAAGTCAAAGTGTCAGAATACCTGTTTGACAGGGCCTCATCAAAGCCATGCTGGCTACCTGCTGCTCTTTCCCAGCACTGCAGCCCTGTGTTGTGCAAGTCCCATCCATAATCAAACATGCTTGGTATTTGTAAAGCTTTGCCAGTTGAGTCACTAGGGTCAATAAAACTCCAGCAGTCTTTGTCACTGGCACCAGGACTAGTGTCTGCACCACTGCTGATTTTATTAAATGGATAAGGGAATTGGCCAGACTTGCAATATACAATAGAAACTGCTTCTTAATGTCACTGGAAAATCAGAACAGACCAAACAAACAGACACTGTGAGCACACTTTGAGCAGGCGTTGACCAGGTTTGTGGAGGTGTGGAAGTAGCCCGGGTTTGTTCGTTCTTCACACTTCTTTAACTACTTGTGTCACTTTGTCAGTATAATTGAATTTGAGGAGAGACTGTCTGAAATTGTGCACCATAATCCCAGTTTCAACAAATCATTCTCCATCCTCCAAACCTTTCCCTCTCTATGACAGCAGGCGTTTGGCCTCGCCTTCACGTGTGCCCATTCACAACAAACGCTTGCCTTCAGACGTAGTCAGACAACACTTTGTACGACCTTGTTCGTTTCAAGCTTACTAAGGCCTTTATTGTTAACAAGTGATGTGTCGTAGTCTTGTGCTACCTTACAGTAATTCTTCTGATCAACTGACAGCTGGGTAGAAAGAGAGTTGGGTTTACATTAGAAAGAGAGAATAAAATTGGAAATAAAAAATTGGAACGTTGTGTGTTCATGCCAGAGGTAGATAAGTGACCATCTGTCTTTCATTAGTTGGGCATAAGGCCTCCTCTACTGAGCTTGAGATGCCTCGCCTGTACCTCACTGCATAATTTAGCACTTCAGTTCATCTTTTGCTGAGAAGGTGTGTGCTTTTGTTGATTTATGCATTTGAGAAGCAAAAAGCATTCTTCCAATGTTCTTATGTAAGCACATTATTGAAAACTGTGTGTATTCATGCCAAAGCCACGAATTGCCTGTTCTAAGATGACCATTTGACCCGAGTGAAGTTCAGCTCTGCAGAACTGATGAGAGGACACCCCACCCCCACCCCCACCACCACCACTGTAGATACAAACTGTTCCTTCAGTGGGGAGTACCCAAAACTGCTTGGCTCAGGCATATCGAAGGATCTGTGCTTGAAATAGGTGGATTAACTGAACCGGGAAAGAGATGATGGACTTAACTTGGGGGGCAAGAAAGCAAAGCAAGGAGGCGTGTCCCAGCGTCAGTCTGTGGGTTATGAGCTGGTACAAAGCTCAAAGTTGAGATCCCAAAACCAGCAGAGCCTATTCCTCAGGATATTACTTATATTATTGATCAAGATTGTGGATCAATTCAGTTCAGTTCTAACAAATCCTCTTCTCTATTTGTATCTTTATTTATGTAAGAATGGACAGCAAGATATTTTGCATGCAAAAACTTCTTTTATTTTGAAATATATTCTCGTTCTCGCTATGCACAAGTTGGCTGCATGCTGTTTGTGCCTGGGCTGAAGATGCTTCCACTGGATGATCCATGGGCAATACAAATACAACTATGGACAGCAAAAATTCTATGACAACTTTGCAGAAAATCATTGAAGATTTGCAGCAATGAGCAATGCCTTTTGTTCAGCCGCACAGAACCAGCTCAATACAATGCACGTGTTGGTGCTTTCATAATCAGTGATATAGACCAAAACACAGTCGGACCAAACTGTGCTTTTCTTAACTGATAAGCAAGATCAAAAAGCTTAGAAAAGAATCTAAACTTTTCTTGATGAGTCCCTGATCCTGAAAATGCGGCACTCGTTCCAATTCAAACCGAAACCATACTGAGCGCAAGGGATTAATCTACTGACAAACCTTAAAATACCTCACCGGATCCATGTAAAAGTCCAAAATGGGAACAGGGAAGGAATGAACACAAACAGTGGGAAACAGAGGAAAAATCAAGAAGGGAAACATTTGGGGAGCGATTTGGGGTTTCTGACATCAAATGCCAACCGCTGTTCTACCCAAGATGCCATTCTGCATGGCATTCTGCACGGCCACATTCATGATCGCCAACCCTAAGTTTTAATTAAGTAAGGAGAGTTCAAACGCAACGGAAACTCAAAAGACCCGAAAACAAGAGGGCAGAAATAGACCTTCTCAGATGCACCCCCTTGAAACTTGCATCTGACTAGAGGAAGAAAACAAACAGACCCATCCAGAACAAAGGCATTACTGGTTGAAAGCCTATCATTATGTTGAGCATAGTCAGAAACGGGCGCTCGGCTGAGCCTGCCTGCCCGGGTTAATTGATCCCAGATGAACGGGCTGTCCTGGACTCATTGTCCTGGCTGTTAGGGCAAGGGAGGGCAAGGGTGATGAATAATTCCAGTATTGATATAAAGGGTATTGATCACTGGAAGAACCAGGAGAAACTACAAAGCAAGACACACAAAAAATGTTTCTTGCTGCACAACCATGAAACATTTCCAACCCAGAATTCCACTTCAAACATTTAACATGGAAGAAACAGCACAGTTAAAAGACTAACTGAGAAACCTGCAATTAACAAGTGACAGTTGGGCCAAAATGAAAACCATAAAACTGCCTCAAGGGTCATGTCATCTTGGTTAATGACACTCAAAATAGGTGAGATAACAGGTGAGATAGAGTTGGGAGATAAGAACACCTCTTCCTTTGACCTGTTTTTTATGCAACAGCATCCTGAACTTTCACAGGGCAAAAAGGGGGAAATGTTTCTCCTGTTTGAGACAGCAGAACATTCAAGGATTCAAGGGATTTGCTTTGCTTGAATGGGGCTGGGTAAATTCATCTAACTCCACTAGTCCTGTCTG
Organism: Chaetodon trifascialis; assembly: GCF_039877785.1. NCBI lineage: Eukaryota > Metazoa > Chordata > Actinopteri > Chaetodontiformes > Chaetodontidae > Chaetodon > Chaetodon trifascialis. The sequence goes on along the minus strand of NC_092064.1, from coordinate 6,340,664 downwards.
TCTTTCAAATTTTTGATAGATGGACGCATAGATGACATAAGAGGTGAGAGCTGATTATGAATTTATACGGAAATGTGAACTTTTCAAGAATTTAGAGAGAAAGTCTTCTTTATTACCATGCATTTGTAAAGGTTTCACAAACTCATGGGTCATAGAATTTTCTTAGGGGATCATAAAATCCTAAGTGTAAGTGTGTATACCAGTATTGACAGACCACTGTTGTTAAGTGATGCCCCATTCCTTTTAGTATTCTTTACACTTCTCTGTGTTGTGATTGAAATTACCAGGCAATGTATGGAGAGCTGAGGGAACAGTTGCTGTGACTTTTGACAGGCGAGTCATTGTCATCAGCACGTCTGAACCCATGAAAGAGAGACAGCTAACACAAGCTAGACCCTCCGTTGTATAACGTGAGACGGAAGCAGCAATGAGTGTGCCGGAGCTGCAGATGACTCAGCAGGTGTTGAAATAACATGACCGAAAAGTAGCGTCTAGAATCGTTGCTAACATCAATGACCTAGGCTAACTAGTTAGCCAAGCTTGCTAGCTTCTGCTTTACCAGCGGAATACAAAATTAACAGCATGAGTCCTCTTAACTGTTTCATATTAATGTAAAGGGACAAACGTCTTAAATGTAACCAGTGTAATCTGGGCATCTTCAAAAAGAGGAAAATAATGCCTCCGAGGAACGCCGCTTCTCAAATCATTAGTCAGCTGCTGCCAGGGGAAGCACCCAACCAGAGGCTATTTCCACAAATATGTCCAAAAAATTTTTTATTCTAATTTAATACAACCAAATAACTATACTGACCAAACACACACACAAAAGTAGTACTGTTAAGAGAAGAAATAACTGAAGGGCAAAGTCTTTTTTTGCACAAAGGTAATGTGGGGCCACTGGGAAAAGAGGAGCTTGTGTGTGTGTGTGTGTGTGTGTGTGTGTGTGTGTGTGTGTGTGTGTGTGTGTGTGTGTGTGCTTACTGTGGCATTGCGTGTGGTTCGATGCCAACTACACACAAGTCAGGCATAGCCATAGTGGGGACCCCAAATGAGGCAACAAGAGCCAAAAATATACAAGAGCCCAACTTGACAGATACACACACACACACACACAGAATGTTGGCTACAGTCCAAGTGGTTAACCCCAAATGACCAGGAGTTTCACTGGTTGAGCCCAGCATGCCACTCCTCACTTCAGCTAATGAGCTTCCTGACAGAGTGCGTGTGCATGTGTGAATGTGTGTGTGAAGAAAATGGAAAAAGAACATTGATTTTGATCACTCAAAGATTCAGAGTGGTGCAGCGAACAGAGACAAAAAGCAGATAAGACGGTTCTCTCTCTCTCTCTCTCTCTCTCTCTCTCTCTCTCTCTCTCTCTCTCTCTCTCTCTCTCTCTCTCTCTCTCTCTCTCTCTCTCTCTCTCTCTCTCTCTCTCTCTCTCTCTCTCTCTCGTCTGTCGATTTCCTTTTAAAAACATTGGTCCATGCAATAACAGGTAGAGGAGGGAGTTCAGCACACACCTTTTCCTGCTGTTTTCTATGTGTGTGAGCGCAAGTGTGTCAGCACACTTGTGTGGGAAGGAAGGAAGAGGAGAATTTGAAAGAATCATTGTGTAATTAATCTAGAGGAGGGACTGTGTGAGGGGACTGAAAGAAGAAAGGGTGAAGGGAGACTGTGTGGGACAGAGGAAGGAATTTGACGGTGTAAAGACTTTTTTCGCCCAAATGACGATAAAGCTGTGGGGGAAACACTGCACCGTCTTTAGGCTCACTGAATGTTACTGAACACAGCGGCATCTTTGTCTTATTGTGAGGGCTGGATTTTCCATTTGAAATGTGGCATATTTTGGAGGAACTCCTCGTTCCACACGTCTAAACTTTAGCAGCACCAATAATTCCAAAGTCACCTTCACCTTACGTGCACCCTCATTTCAAACTCTGTCAGAAAAACAGAAGCACAAAGATCCCGGGTCATATTTATTAAAATGTTAAAAGTGACAATTGGGGAAAGTAAAAATCCCTTTTACTCAAATTTGCAAACTTTCTTATGAGTTGTTTTTGAGAGAGTTCCCAGGGATTATATTCTGAAGTGACTGCACAAAATGTCACTGGTCATGAAGAATAATACATCAGCTGAAGAAACATGTATAATTCAGAATAGGGTAGTTTTAGCCTATTTGCATTTGGCATTGAGTGGATGTTACTCTACTGTTACTGTTTTGTCAGGAGTGACAAAACATGACGCTGGTGTTCGTTTTGTTTGCAGTCATTTTCAATGCGTCTTTATTGCCTGCGCTTGTTATTGCGGTATTAAATTCTACTTCCAGCAGCAGCACTTCTTCTCCTCCAGTTTAGTTTTCTTTTCGCTTCCCTTTCAGTTGATTTCCTTTCATTTCATCCCATTTCATTAATTCAAAGTGACACATATTTTTGATTGTTGTCAGTTTCATATGTTACACTGACTACTGTAAATATCAAGAATCTCACATTTTTTTCAAACTAGCATAAAACTGAGTAAAATGTAGGGATTTTTAAAGGGAGTTAACACCTTGGCAGACGTAGGAAAATTCAGCATTAAGAAATACCTCAACAATCCAGGGCAGATGGTGTAAATGTCACTCTAGGCCTTCCCCAAATCTCCAGGTCTCTGCGTATCAGTAACTTCAGGTTAAGGTTGAGTCAGACAGTATAACGGTCAGACTCAGGATGGGCTGTTGAAGGTATTAGTTCTTTCTTATTTTTTCTTATCCTTGTCAAAATGTGGCACCTATAATACCCACAATGCAACTCAACTGCCAACAGTTCAGTCGGAGCTCCAGCTGTGTTACTGTACACTAGAGGCAGCTAGAACAGCCTCAAGCTGCTGGCCTCAAGCACAGATGAGGAGTGGGCTGCAGAGGTGTGATCGGCTCATTTCTTTCTAATTCCACACCTTCAGACTTCTTCCATTTTCAAGCTTTTCAACCCAACAGATGCTGACTCAAGTGACATCACTCGAGGATATGCAGTAGTATTCCCCAACACCTGACTTTGTGTAAAATCAGCGGTTATTCTTATGTGTCGCTGTAAGTAGCAGTAATGCTTGATAAATGTCATATTATCATATCACACAGTCAACAACTTATTTAACTCTTACGTTTGCTCCTCAAGAACAGCAGGACTGTAATTTTAAAAGAGCATCAAGGAGAGCTCAGTGGGGAAAGGCTCAACAGCCTCAGGAGTGAGATGTGGAAGGATGTACAGTACATAAAAGTTTCCCAGTCCTCCTGTGGGGCACCCCGGGGGGGCTAATAGGGAGTCTTGTGTGCTTGTGCCAGGCTGCCATGCCAACCCTGTGGGCCTCTCTTCCACTGACCCAGAGCTGGACAAACAGACGGAAGAAAGGAAGGTAGGATGGATGGGCAGTATGACAGAAAAATAAGAGGCAGGAGAAACTGCAGGAGGTGTTTTGGTAAAGCGGGGGGGGGGGGGGGGTTGGGGGGGCAATGAGTGACGGATGGCAAAGAAAGGTAAAGAAAAAAGAGAGAAAAAGGGGGATGGATTCATGTGTGTGTAGGAGGGGGCATTAGGAAGTTTGGCTCTATATGCAGAATCCACCCCACAATGTGAGCTGAATTTAGATTTTAACTGTGTGTTCAGGAGGCGGGAGGACTCGGGGGGGGAGGGAGAAAAAAAGATGGAGGGAGGAAGGAGAGCGGAAGAATGAAAGAGTGCAGCTGTGAACGTCACAGGAGTGGCTGGTGATTAATGATAGAGACTTCACACCTGTCCAGTGTAAGCACTGCATGGAGAGCAAAGAAACACACACACACACACACACACACCCAGACACACCATGTGCACACATTAAGTGCAAACACTACTCCCAACTTATACAGCATACATCTACGACTGCTCCACACTTCCACTTAAATTAATATGATTATTCAGTCCAGTGAGCTACAATTGCTCTGAGGACAAATTTAGCACACACACACTCTTTACTTCCTCCTCTCCTCTCCATATCAGTTGTGCATAGACAGAGCAGCACTGATGTCGTACTACAGTGACAGCAGCTCTCTCTCTCTCTCAATCAGTTCCAATGGCAGGCCGGCAGCTGCACATTGGTATTAGTGCCACGTCTTGACCACTGCCACAAGAAAAGCCACAGCCCCTACAAAGCACTGATATTCACCTGTAGACTGTGTGTGTGTGTGTGTGTGTGTGTGTGTGTGTGTGTGTGTGTGTGTGTGTGTGTGTGTGTGTGTGAGCAAGCAGCAGGTGCACTCTCCTGTTGCCTCATTAAGAAAACCCATATTTACTTGGGCACACTCAGTTCTGCTGGCAAACAGCACTCCTGCTCTTTCCAAATACTACTTCACTTCCATCACTCTTTGTCCGTCCTTCCAAGGTTTAAAGCCACACGCAGTTTTGAAGGCCAATACTGATATTGATTTGTTTTTCAGTCTGCCTTCAGCCAATTAATTGTACCAACACGGCATAACTTCGAGGCTGCTATACTCCAAATCTTTATATTAAGGTGAAGAGTGTAGTGAAGATTTCTCATTACTACACTGGTTGTTGTATCAGATACATGCCGATGTTAATTCACCTTGTAGCATCTGGCAATCAGATCTCACAGCAACTTGCATGTATGTGAAACACCACATACATGCCGAGTTAGCTAGCACTATGCAGGATTATGCTTGTTGTATTAATACTTACACCATACACTGTTTAGCTGCTTCTGGTTATCACATAATGTTAATTATTAGTTAGCAGATTAGTTAATGTTTACAGAGTGGGAGAAATCTCTATTGTTGATGTGTAGTGAGATAACAGAGAGGCAGGGAAATGTGAGCTGTGTCACATGAAGTTTTGAATGAGGAAAGGCCAGTTGTGGTGGAAGGGGCACTACAGCATTGGCCGTTTGGCTGAGGTATAATTCCTGCCCTGGACTCAGATGTGTGACTAGGACCTGATGGGACCACTAGAACAAGTGAAAGTGTAAAGTACATGTGATTGTTTCAAGTAGACTAAACAGAAAAGCTCATTAGTGATGAATAAAGAATAGTTTGCATGTTTTCAAAAGGTACAGAACCTACTGACACATGGCCGACGTGTAAAAAGAGACAGCACTGTAGTGGAAGCAATCTAAAATCGAGCGCCATCCTCGACAATGAGCGCCCAACACCACATATAGACTTGAAGAAGAATCTAATCTTGGCATTAATCTTACTCAGCACTTTGACATAAAAACGGGACTGTTTTCCTTTTGATCATCAAGAATTCAGAAATCCTGTCAGAGAGAAGAAGCCTTTGAAATGGCGTTTAGATAAAGGAGCTGTGGAATAAAATAGCTAATTAAAAGTCTCATTATGAGATTGTTTCAGGTGATTTGGCAGCTTCTTAAAGCAGAATGACAAACGGCTCCACAGAAGGTTTTAAGACTGCTGAGAAAAAAAAAAAAACAGTCTCTCACACCACACTGGGATCTGTGGTCAGACACCTGATATGAAAAGAACAATGAAAGCATATTATTTCATAACCGTGGTGCAGCATTTTAGACACATTTCAAAGCATACATATTTTGCCATAATGCTGTTCCTCGCAGTATGTTTTCTTTCCTCCATCCCTCCCCTCCCTTCACCATCCATCCCACACTGCGCACACACATGCATGTCAGGATGAGGATACTGCAGCGGGCGGCGAGGGTGTCATGTCAGCAGAGAAGCAGTTCTGCCTGACAGACTCCCATTAGGGGAATTGTTCAGGTGACATGGCTGACAGCCGTGCACTGTGACTCAAACCACACCGAGCTCAACATAGCATACGTTCAGAACCACACATCATGACTTGCAGAGTAAAAATAAATGGGAGATGCACTGTGTCCCTGACGTGGCCCGGCTGAGTTTATATCAATTTGTGGGATTCATGAAAAGTGGCACCGATGGAAAGATGAATTGCACAGGTCATTTATCAAAATCTGCGTAATGTGTTAAAAATGCTCCAGCTATTACTGCCGGTACACATGCTCACAGAGGTCCGTGTCAGTCGGTGGTGATCACACTTTACACTTTTCCACTCCGTTTGACGCTTCAGAGTTCAGGCTTACACAGCGGAGATTACGACACGTCTATGTGGAGAGGAGTCAACAGGCACCACATCAGGAAGTCTGAAAGACTGTTAGCTGTTTGAACAGATTTGCTATTTGGAAGTAAAGCTGTCCAATACTAACATCGTAGAGAGATTTGGCTGTTGTGCCAATTGCTAAATTGTATTGCGTCTACTGCACAGCTAGCTCGGTCTTGCTCAAGAACACTTCGACAGCTGCTCTACAACCGACTCTGCCTCTTGAGCCAAAGCCACTGCTAAAACTGGCCAAAAAAATACATTCAAACCATTCAAATATCTATTTTTGTGCATTATGTCCAGAAGAGGAAAAACAATAGATCAATTTTGAAGTTTCTTCAGTACTGAATGAGGGCGCTGCAGCTGGCAGCCATGAAACAGGTTGCACTGTAACCCCTTTGGGCTTTTGCACACTGTCAACATACGTCTACTAAAAGTGTGTTTTTGTCACTGACAGGCTCACATTGTTGTAATAAGTGTCTAACAACATTATTGAAAGGATCCCTGCAGAGACAGGCCTTTTTGTTAAAGAGTGACATCATTTTTATTTAACTAGAAACAGCTGTTACAATGCTCTCCCTAAAGCCACCAGACTCCATTCACAGAAAGAGTCGTTTTAACTGAATTTGACCAGACAGTTGTTATTTTTTGTTTTTATTTATGGGGGGTTTTTGTACAGGGAAATGTGTCCCTGATACCACTCTACCCTCTCTGCCAGAATGTTATTGTAGATGTCTCGTAGAGGTTAGTGGATTAGGAGGTCAGAGTTGAAAAACTTTATGTGCAAAACCTGCTGGAAAACAATGGTAGTGTGCACAAGTCCTGCACAAATGATTAAACCCTATTATAGAGAAATCGAGTCATTTTCAGATGAATCGAGTAGTCATTTCATCTGGAATTTGTCAGAAGGTAATGAAAAACCCCTGTCACAAAGCTTCCCAGAGCTCAAGCTGACATCACTTTGCACATTCAACCCATCCACATAGCTGCATTTCATTGTTTTTAGCTTGACTCAGTGAATCAGCGTGAGACTGACGAATCACGACCAAAAGTGGTAAATGGTGCATAAGGTAACAAGAAAAATCACTTGAATTATGTCCTTCCAAAGTCATCATCACACCTCAGCTCCTCTGGTGATGGTCCAAACAGAAAACGTATTCTTGTGGTCAGCGCGTAACACAAGCAGCTAGAATTTCAGGTTTGCTGACCTGAAGTGCACAGCAGTGGGGATTTTTCCTTTGTCATATTTTTCTCAGGATGGGAACGGAGGCCATTCATAGAGAGAGAAAAACTAAATGACTCGTGTCGATAGTGGCCGACGCTTCATTTTTTTCAGCGGGGTTAATCCATGTGAACCACGGCTAATGTCACAAAACATTAGATTTTAATTGTTGGGTTTTCAACTGTGTAAATTAGCTCATACTATAAGGAGGGTGGAAAGGGGGATGTCAATTTATCAAAGGGGATGTTCCAAATGAGATGAAAACATCATCATCAACCAGCCATGGAGCCAGAAAACATGTTTCTATATCGCTAAATAATTACATTAGAACGTCAATGACGCAGCCTGGGAGGTACAATATCTATGGTTGTTCCTCATTTTTCAGATGATGGTGGATGAAGTGAGGCAACAGTAAGAGAACAGACAATGGAGACAGTGAGAAAAGGGGTGAGACTGGGGGAGGAAAGGAGAGCGAAAAGACATTTGTGCACAATCACTCTCAGTGTTTCTCTCTCTATCTGTCGTTTTGTCTCTCACACGTGCTCTGTTGGGACGTGGGAAGGCACTGGCATGGCACTGCCCTGTACCACACACGCACGCGCGCATGCGCGCGCGCACGCACGCACGCGCGCACGCACGCACGCGCGCACGCACGCACGCACGCACGCACGCACGCACAGGCTGAGGACGCACTGTCCAGCAAAGTCATCATTGACATCTGACTGAGAAAACACAGCTGTGACAATAACTGGCCTGAGAAAGTGAGGGGCCAAAGACTGTAAGACAGAAAACAGAAACGAAAGAAAGACAGAAAGACAGGAAGAAGGACAAA